>NW_012156598.1:0-28829 GCF_000151545.1 Saprolegnia parasitica CBS 223.65
TTCATGGGCTACTGCATCGCGAAAGGCGCCGACTGTGGCAACAAGGTTGTCTGGAAGGCGCGCCCGGACGAGAGCGTCGGTGTGGTTGCCAAGCGCGGCGGCCGCTACTGCGTCGTCGAGTACAGCGAGATGGACAAGGCGACGAGCGAGCTCCGCGATGCGGCGAGTGGCCAGCTTGTCTACGGCGCGGCCAACATTTGCAACCACTTTTACTCCATGTATCCTTCCTTAGCCAAGCCCGATATGGCACCTCATGCATTCTTTTGTGTAGGGAGTTTCTCCAACGCTGCTGCAGTGGCGAGCACTTGAATACGTACCACGTGGCACACAAGAAGATCCCGCACGTCGACTTGACGACCGGGCTTTTGGTCGACAAGCCGACAACCAACACGGGCATCAAGCTCGAAGCGTTCATCTTTGACGTGTTTGGCCTCGCGACCAAGATGCAAATCCTGGCCGCAACGCGCGAGACAGAATTCGCGCCTGTGAAGAACGCGGCGGGCGCGGCCGTCGACTCGCCCGGCACGGCACGGACCATGCTCTCTGAACGATGCAAGGCGTGGGTGGTGGCGGCCGGTGGCTCGTTTACCAACGCGGACGGCCTCTGCGAGATTGACCCGCTCGTGTCGTACGATGGCGAAGGCCTTGAGAGCTACGTGCGGGCGCCGCTGACGCTGCCTTTGTACATTACACTGCCGACGACCAAGGTCCGGGCCAGCTCCATCTCTAAGCCGCGCCCGAGTTTCTCGAGCTCGCCGACCGGCACCGACGAGACCAAGACCAAGAAGAAGGACAAGTGCGTCATCATGTAAGAAACGAGTGCATAAGAAGATCTAGCAGCGCAAAAGCAACGTGTTTATATACATACATAATACCTTTGCAAGTATGATAATTGCGTAACGAGTCCGAAGCGCTGCGCACTTCACACCGAGCGAAGATGTGGTTGAATATGGCAAGTGGTGATTAGATATGGCGTTTGCCACGAATAAATATTCGAGAACGCATAACTCGGGCTGTGGGCATCCAACGTCGACGCGATATCGCGTTTTGTGCTCTCCAAAATGTCCTCTATCGCTCTACCAAGTGTGAGCGATTTCATTTTTGCAAGCCATTTGGCCGACGGGCTGCCTCGCGGGCGTGCCGCCGCGGTGGCATCACCTGGTATTGGCTGAAAATAGTAGTAAATTGGCCAATGAAATAATTGATAAATATATTTTATCGTATAGTACAATCAAGGCATATTAAATGGTCAGAAGGTTTGCTCAAGCACTCGGACGCCCAATTCCACAGTCTTCTGGGACCGAGTCCCTCCAAGCCCTGTCAAAGTTAAACTCCTTGTAAATGAGCCGGCGGAAGGCTCCTATCTATAATCTATATTGTAGGTGTTGTAGGCTTGCATTGTTGCTGGTAGCCAGTCTTCCGTAAGCTGCTCCCCGACAGCACACTCAGCTGCACAAGTAAAACAGTGAAACACACCCTTCTTATCGGCTCCAAGCACTCCTCCCGAAGCATGCTCGTGGAGCGACTAGAATAGTGTAGTAAAATTGGTTCTACCGATTTTGCTGCGGCGAAAATGTCTTGTCGGAGGGTGGTGCAGTCGACATCGTTAAAGGCGCCACGGTCGGTAAAAGACTGATGGTGTCGGCGGCATGTTGTGGGTACCGGTACACCAAGATGGCGACAAAGATCGTTCGACGTGCGGCTTGCGACAGTCGCGTCCAAGTACACTGTACATACCACCACCTACACTAACGTTGTTAAAACCTCTGGCGATCGCCGAGCTACACTCGTGACGAGCGATGACTTTTAAAGTACGACGAGTGCCAACCAGCAAGGCCGCCGTTCTCATTGATGGACCTCACTTGACGCGCTCGTCGATGCAAACGAGGACGCTTTAGCAGTAGAGATGATATGACCAACGCGTTCGTCATTGACAAGAGGATGCTTGGGTGACGTCGTAATAGTACCTGCTGCCTCAAAACGCCCTGTCTGCTTCCACTGGCCTGCTTCCCACACTTGCGATCGAATGCAGAATCCGGAATCTAGAAGCGAGCGAGGTGGTCAAGCAACGAGCGTCTTCTTCGCAACATCGCTGCACGCGCACTCCATCGTCATGGATAGAAGAACGCCGCGACAAGCAAGACAAGCACGCGTAACCACAGCCCACAGGTGCACTCATCAATACGACCTCCTATAAGACGAGCAGCGATTTGACATGGGTGGAAACCAAGAGATAGGTCCCTGCGATGGTGATCGATGCATCGAACATGCCCATCGTCGTCGCCCCACCGAATCAGGCCGACCCCGGACCTGGGCCCGGGACCCCACTAAAAGAATACGCCGGGTACCCTATTCGCTCCATGGTGCATCTTTCAAGACGTCGCCGCCCTTCTTGGCACTCGCTGGTCGAGAGTCGATGCTCCATTACGACTGGCAAGCTTCTGGCTAGCCCATGACCTACTTCAAGAAGTGCGAATACCGGCGGCCATTTGTGGGCCCCCCTCGACCAAGCGGCCGATGCGCGTTCCATTGAAACAGCTGGCTTTGGATCGCTGCCGGTCGCCTGCCCCATTTTACAAAGTGCAACACAAAATGGACTCGCAGCTCGTGACGAGCATGAGCGAGGTCGACGACTTCCGCGTCGAGAAGCAGGCCCCGCGCCGCTGGCACCGCAAGCGCATGCTTGGCCTGCTCGGCGCGCTCGTCCTTGTCGGTGCTGTGATTGGCATCGTCGCCGCGTCGACGTCGTCATCGAGTGACGCGAAGACAGTCAGCACAAGCGCGACGAACCTCGGCATGGCCATTTGCTACGACACGTACCAGCCCGACAAGATCGATGCGCACTTCACGACGATCGCGACGCGCTTCTCGGCCATCCGGTCGTTCCAGACGTGGCTGCCCAACAACGACAACGTCATTGACGCCGCCGCCCGCCACAAACTCTTTGTCTACCCAGGCATCTGGCTGCGCGGCGCCGACTACGCGCGCGACGTCCAAGCCGCGATCGACGGTGCGCGGCGACACCCGGGCACGGTCAAGGCCGTCCTTGTCGGCAACGAAGACCTCTCGAACGGCTGGAGCGTCAGCGACCTCATTAGCAAGATCAAGGACGTCCGCGCCAAGTTCAGCGCCGCGGGCCTGAGTCACATTGCGATCGGGACGGTGCAGATTGACGGCGCGCTCCTCTCGCACCCCGAAGTCGCCGACGTGTGCGACGTCGTCGGTGTCAACATGTACGCGTTCTTCTCGGGCGCGTCGTACTCGTACACAGACCCGATGCGGGACACGGACGTGCGCTGGAAGGCGATTTACGCCAAGTTTGGCAGCAAGGCCGTCATCACCGAGACGGGCTGGCCCTTTGCGGGCGGCAACTATGGCCAGCACGTCGCGTCGCACGAGATGGCTGTCTACTACTTTAACGCGTTCCGGGACTGGGCGAGCAAAGGCGCGAACGGCGGGTCGCTGCCGGCGTACTTTATGTTCCACAACAACCCGGCCAAGGGCGGGTACGAAGCCAACTTTGGCCTCGCAGACGAGAGCGGCAAGTGGAAGTTCGACTTTGCACCCGTGCGGCCCATCATCCCGAGCCCCAACCAACCGGTGGTCGTGCCGACGTCGCAGTACGAGCTGCCGTTCCTACTGCAGACGTCGAATGGCAAGGTCCTTTTCGAGATGAACAAGAACATCTTCGCCTACGACGAGGCGACGTGCGCGAACGAGCGTTGGACGTACGACCTTGGCACGAACCAGATCTTCTCGACGTCCAGCGGCCAGTGTCTCGATGCGTACTTTGCCAACGCCAAGTTTAACCTCCACGTCTGGCCCTGCGACGCGTCGAATGGCAACCAAAAGTGGACCATCGATATCAAATCGAACCGCGTCGTGCACCTCACGCACAAGAATCTGTGTCTCGACGCTGACCCGACCAAGGCCGACGCGTCCGTGCAGGTGTGGGCCTGCACGGGTGGCAGCAACCAGCAGATCCGTCTCAACCCCGACTTGCCGCACCTCGGTGTCGCGTCGCGCGAGACCAACAACGTGCTCGTGAGCGAGAACGACAAGGTCTTTTCCGGCCGCTCCAAGGCTCGTTTGCCAACGTCAAGGGCGACGCCAGCGCCGCGTGGACGTTTCTGCAGAGCAAGAACATGCTGCTGCACGAGGCGAGCGGCAAGTGCCTCGACGGCTACGAGTTCAAGAACGGCGGCGCCGTGCATCTCTGGCGCTGCGACGAGACCAACGCCAACCAAAAGTGGATTTACGACAAGGCGTCGCGCCAGCTCACGCACGGTGCGCACCGCGAGTTTTGCCTCGACATTGGCTCGGTCAGCGTCGGTGCTTCGCCAACGCTCTACACGTGCCATGGCGAGAACGACCCGCACTTCTCGTACCAGCAGTTTACGTTCGTCATGTAGTCGGGCACGGTTAATGCATGCATTTTGGACTCGAGTACTGTACTCTGTTGGCTCTTCTTGCCGATAAGACACGCTAAGAAACGCAAGCTATTCGGTCATACAACGCTGCGAGGAGGACGTCGTGCGCCATGAAGAGGACACCGCTGGTAGAAAGACATCTATTCGGGACAAGGTGTCCTTGAGTCAAAGGTGGCTGTCAACGACGCTCGCCCACTCGTTGGCCGTTCGTTGGCCGTTGCGACGGAGCCCTAAACACGCGTGGACTCGGTCACTAGGGCACGAGCGCAAACTGCTGGAACGAAACGTACGGGTCGTTCTGGCCATGACACGCATAGAGGTAGGGGGACGCGCCTGCTGCCGGACCCATGTCGAGGCAAAACTCGGGGCGCGTGCCATGCCGGAGTTGAAGCGTGTTGCTGTCGTAGATCCACTTTTGGTTGGCGTTGGTCTCGTCGCAGCGCCAGAGATGCACGGCGCCGCCGTTCTTGAACTCGTAGCCGTCGAGACACTTGCCGCTCGCCTCGTGCAGCAGCATGTTTCTGCTCTGAAGCAACGTCCACGCGGCGCTTGCGGCGCCCTTGACATTTCGGAACGCAACGCGGTCCTCGTTGGTACCCACAAGCACCGTATTCGTCTGTCGCGATTGTAGCCCGAGGCGCGGCAAGTCGAGAACCACGCGGATCTGCTGGTTCGCGCCGCCGTTGCAGGCCCACACCTGCACCGACGCGTCGGCCTTGGTCGGGTCGACGTCAAGACACAGATTGTTGTGAACTCGGTGCTTGACGATGTTGCTCGTTGCATCAATTGTCCACAGTTGGTTTCGATTCGACGCGTCGCAGGGCCAAACGTGCACGTAGAAGCGGGCGTTCGCAAGGTACGCGTCGAGACACTGCCCGCTCGAGATCGAGACGATCTGGTTCGTCGCGCGGTTGTAGCGCCAGCGCTCGTTCGCGCACGGCGACTCGGCGTAGGCAAAGAGGCGCTTGTACATCTCGTAGATCACCGAGCCCGTCGCCGTTTGCAGCAAAAACTGAGGGTCGGTCGGACTCATCGGGACGGGTGCGGTCGAGGGTGCATTCAACTCCAACTTCCAGTTGGCATTCCCATCGGCCAGGCCAAAGTGGGCTTCAAACCCACCTTTGGACGGGTTGTCGTGGAACATAAAGTACGCCGGCAGCGGCCCGCCGTTGCCTTGGCGCACCCAGTCGCGGAACGCGTTAAAGTAGGAGACGGCCATGTCGTACGACGCGACGTGCGAGCCATAGCTGCCGCCCGCAAAGGGCCATCCGACCTCGGTGATGACGGCCTTGCTGCCAAACTTGGCGACAATCGCCTCCCAGCGGGCTCTGGTGTCGCGCATCGGATCCGTATTCGAGTACGGCGCACTCGAGAAGAAGGCGTGCATGTTGGCACCGACCACGTCGCAGACGTCGGCCACCCGCGGGTGGGTTAGGAGGTCGCCGTCGATCTGCACGGTCCCAATTGGAATATGTCCGAGCCCCGCGGCGATGAACCTGGCGCGCACATCGTGGATACTGCGAATGAGCTGGTCGGGGCCCCAGCCGTTGGAGAGCTCTTCGTTGCCGACAAAGATAGCCTTGACCGTGCTCGGGTGTCGCCGCGCACCGTCGATCGCGGCTTGGACGTCGCGGGCGAAGTCGCCTCCTTGGCGCAGCCAGATGCCTGCGTAGACGAAGAGGTTGTGGCGCGCGGCGGCGTCAATGACGTTGTCGTTCTTGGGCAGCCATGTCTGGAACGACCGGACGGCCGAGAAGCGCGTCGCGATCTTTGCGAAATGCGCGTCGATCTTATCGGCTTGGTACGTGTCGTAGCCAATGGCCATGCCATAGGTCGTCGCGCCTGAACGGAGCGCAGTGGCCGTCGTCGCGTCGGAAGACAACGTCGTGACGACGCCAACAGCGATGGCGACAAGGACGAGCGCGCCGAGAAGGCCGAGGATGCGCTTGGACCGCCAGCGGCGCGGGGCCGGCTTCTTGGCGCGAGCAAAGTCGTCGACCTCGCTCATGCTCGTCACGAGCTGCGTTTCCGAGACGTACGAGATCGAGTGCATTGCGCCAAGGCGTGAAGAGGCCAAAATGCACACTGCCGTGGTCGGTTATGCTGCGACAGCACTGCAGATCAAGAAGACGCCAGGAACGTTTGGAATGACAAGCGAAACCACCTCACTTGCCATGTCGGTCCGATGTTTTGTGCGACCTCACTAAACGCCACGTTTAGCATGAGGTCGATGGCCGAGTTGGCACCACAACTACGACCTGCGAGAGGTTGTCGTTGGGATACCCTGATGGGCAGAACAGGATCAGGGCCTCGGCATAGCACGCTCGACGGCGACATGCGAGAATGCTCTGCACATCGGTTCTCGTCTCTGCCCGGGTAGCTGCACCAGGCTTTGGACCATCAAAGAGGAGCTGTATGAGAGGACATTTTTGAACACGTTTTCAACTTGTTCCATCATCAAGTCGTTGAAGCAGCGTGGTGGGTCCTCGTCGAAAGCCACAGCGTTGATTGTGTGCATTGGTCATCATTCCATTTGGTGCATAGTTATACGATGTACAGAGTGTCCATGGGACCTTTTACAGCAGCGAGAGAACGCGTCGAGATCGGGACTTGCGGCGCGAGCGCGGCGTCGAGGCGCGGCGAAGGGGTGTGGTCGGCATTGGCGAGAACGGTGCGTCGGTCGATCGCTCGTACATGTCTTGCCGCTGAAGCCGACACCGACGGTCTCGTAGAGATGCCAGTGGTACAGTGACGACCGAGTCACACAGCAGCTTGAGCTCGACCTACGTCCACTGACGTCATCGGCTCGAGATGGAGGTTCATCGAGTACCGCGGTCTCACTCACGGACGCAATCTCACCGTAAAATGCTTCCTAGTCGCATCGCATGAGACTCGTAGAGATGATTCTCGTCGCATCTCGTACGTCGGCCAGCGCTGAGTGGAGCACGATGGCATCGCCAACGCGATATGGCTGCGCGCAGATGTGCAACGTCTTGTGCGTCGCATCCCAGAAGCACTCGGCGGCTACGCTAGCATGAGACAACATGGAACACATAGAACGCACTACGCGAAGATGCGTCCATTGCGACGAGCGCGGCCTGCCAAGCATCGCGCGTGGCTTGGAGCTGGGCGACGATCGTGGACGTGCTCGGCTGGACCGCGGCAATGTGCTCAAGGTTGAAGAGTCGGCGCTTCTCGTCGAGCGTACGATTCAAGGCCGCTGCGAGCTCTCTATCTGACATAGTCTTTCCCATGGGCAGAGGCTGCGCCGTGTTGTCGATGGCAGAAGTGTCCAGGTCGACGTGCGATGGCGGCGGCGTGCGCAGCGCGCGCTCCATGGCCTGGGCGTACACCTCGTTCAGCTGCTGCAGGTCGAACGCGAGTAGCTCGGCGCTGTTCTTTTCGAGGAGATCGCGCCGGAGCCGTGCGAGGTCGAGGCGCGACTGCTTCTCGGCCGCAAACGCCTGCACCTGCTCGACGTACTCTGGCAGCGTGCCATCTTCCAGCTGGGCGAGCCGAACCTCCAGCGCACGTATGCTATCTTCATAGAGCTCCCGCTCCATGATGAGGTAGTCGTGGTCGGTCATCTTCCGGTCGACGTCCTTGGTCGATGCTGCCATCGTTGTGTTGGGTATGGATTCGGCAGATGCCGACACCATAGGGTTTATATTCGGCACATGTGCCGAATACAACACAACTGCAGGACAGCAGACAAAGTCTAGCCAGTCTAGCCATGAGCGAGCCATGAGAACACGTGGGCCGAGCTCTTGGGGTATGGCCTTGCACACAAGGCAAACGAATAGATTCCCTGGGCTAATATGACTGGAGCGAAATGGCATTTGGACGGAAACTCGACGCTGGGATCCCTACCTTGCTCTTGTTGGCCTTTCGTGCTGCCACGTATCCCAAGCCTGCAAGTGCACATCATTGACCGCTTGACAACGCTATGGCTCGGGTGCATCTTTCTCAAGGGTGTTTAGCTCAAGCACGACATTGCTTACCACCAACGCTCATGGGCTCTCGCTTCAAAAGGCGCTCTACGGAGATGCAGCACCAGGTTGCTGCCGTACTTGCATCCTGTTTCTAAGCCGCAAAATCCAAAAAGCAACCGCAAAATCTCGTTCTTTGTTGAGAGTATCGAGCTCGTGCGGGCGCACCACTCTCGCCTCCGATGGAGCCAGCTGGCATCGGCTCGTGGCGCCGGAGGCTCCGTCGACGTAGCTCGCTCCTTCGCCCGCAGCCAGCGCTTATTGGATGATGCGCCTCGAGAACACCACTTGCATGCTGGCGTAGGTACAAGCCGGTACCTGCAGAGAATAGCATCGAAGCCACTCGATGGCTTCCTAGCCATGTTGGCGATGTGGCGTCGACCTCGATGGCGACGTGTCACTCGCTAAAGCAGCGACTGCTTCGCTGTGTATGGCGGGCGCTGGACGCACCTTCATATACCGCGTCGACCTTGTCGCTTACCAAGATCTTCTCGTTCTCACGCAACTTCAAGTTGCGCTGCGATTGGTCCACTTTTGGCCAATCCGATGCGCGTCCAAGAACAAGCGGTCACCAACGCGGGTGCGTGGAAACCAGGACCATAGGGTTTGAAATCAGGACTTTCGGACCGAGAACACGCAAAATATAATTAAAAAATGGAAGGGCCCCCGTCGCTCGTAAAAGATCGTGGCAAGCGGCTTCTCTCGGCCGTTCCTGCACAGTGGTCCCGCGGTCCATTTCCCTCACCCTCTACGCTGCACTAGTAGTATGTATGCCCTCCAGCAGACTCGAAACCAATAAAAAGGACATTGATGTGGCTTTTGATCCTGCTTGTTTCCAAGGTCACCGCCGCCAAGCAGCCCAACAGCCCAACGGTCCTCAACGGTACGGTATGCAGACGCGGATTGCAGGGAAAGTGGCACGGCTACTTCAACGTTGCGTGGTCTCATTTCTCCTTCCGGCATCAGCAACAGCCCAGCCGTCTTCTTTCACGCTGAGCCCCGCCGCGATATAGAACACAGCGTGTATCGTAGCATACCATGCAAGGACAGTAGGAGGAGGTGGGCCCACGGCCGTCAAAGTCGTTCTTCCAAGGTGGGTCGAGCCAGATCATGGGTGTCGGCGCAGGTGCGCGAGATCCGTTTTTCAACATGCCATAAAAAAATGAAATTCGGACTCTGAGTTTGGGCGTGGAAGATCTTCGTTCCTTTTCATTTGCAGATTGACGCCGAAGGACGCGCAAGATGAAGTGCAACGCTCTGGCCATGGCGCTGACCGCCGCCCTCCTCTCTGCGCATGGCGCCAACGCCTCGTACGAGGCCAAGTTCTTGAGCTGGATGAAGAAGTTTGCGGTCAAGCTCAACCCGCTCGAGTGGGTCCACCGCTTCGAGGTCTTCATCCTCAACGACCAGCGCATCGAGGCCCACAACAAGGACGCGAGCTCGAGCTTCACGATGGGCCACAACGAGTACTCGCACTTGACCTTTGACGAGTTTAAGAAGCTGCGCACGGGCCTCCGCGTGTCGCCGTCGTACATCCAGAGCCGCGCCAAGTACGCGCTCATGGCGCCGGCCGTCAACATGACGGACGTGCCCAACGAGATGGACTGGGTCGAGCAGGGCGGCGTGACGCCCGTGAAGAACCAGGGCATGTGCGGCTCGTGCTGGGCGTTTTCGACCACGGGCGCGATTGAAGGCGCGGCCTTTGTCTCGAGCAAGCAGCTCGTGTCGGTCTCGGAGCAGGAGCTGGTCGACTGCGACCACAATGGCGACATGGGCTGCAACGGTGGCTTGATGGACAACGCCTTCAAGTGGGTCAAGACGCACAAAGGTCTCTGCAAGGAAGAAGACTACCCGTACCACGCCAAGGAAGGCACGTGCGCGCTTAAGAAGTGCAAGCCGGTCACCAAGGTCACGGCCTTCCATGATGTGCCGGCCAACGACGAGCAGGCGCTCAAGGCCGCGGTCGCCAAGCAGCCTGTTTCGGTCGCCATTGAAGCCGACCAGCCCGAGTTTCAGTTCTACAAGTCGGGCGTCTTTGACAAGAGCTGCGGCACGAAGCTCGACCATGGTGTCTTGGTCGTTGGATACGGCGAAGAGGGCGGCAAGAAGTACTGGAAGGTCAAGAACTCGTGGGGCGCCGACTGGGGCGACAAGGGCTACATCAAGCTCGCCCGTGAGTTTGGCCCCGAGACGGGCCAGTGCGGCGTTGCGATGGTGCCGAGCTACCCGACGGCGTCGATCATTGGCGCCGACAACCACGAGGACGACGACTCGAGCGACGACGTGGCGGTGCCAGCCGCCTACCACGCGCCCGCTGCGGACGCGTGGCTCCTCGAGAAGAGCTCGGGCGTCACGATTGTGCAGTGCGGCGACGTGACGTCGCAGCTCGCGACCTTTAGCGACCTCAGCGTCTCGCCCAAGGTGCCCAAGCGCGGCAAGCCGATCCACTTTGTGGGCAACGGCAAGGTCAAGCAAGCGTTCGACTCTGCGCACATGACGATCGCGGTCAAGCTCGGCGGCCAATTGCTCTACTCGCACTTCGGCAACATGTGCGGCCACACGCACATTCCGCTGCCGCTCGGTATCGGCCACATTGACGTGGACGGCTTTGCCTGCCCGGTCAAGGAAGGCTCGTTCAAGGACATTAAGCTCTCGCTCAACTTGCCCGTGATTGCGCCGGAAGGCAACTACGAGATCAACCTCACGAGCGAAGACGCGACGTCCAAGGCGTCGGTGTTTTGCGTCCAGGTCAAGATGGATCTCTCGGACAATGCTGCTGCCAACGTCTACCAGCGCTTTAGCGCCTTGGGCTAAGCATCGCTACAACACGTCATCTTCTATTCCATCCTATTCATTTGTGTGATTTATGATCTCTACTCCGGCGTCTCTACATCAAGGTACTGGGCGCCGTCTTGCGGCCGTTCGCATCGATCGCAAACGCCTTGTCGGTGAAGCGCACGTGGTGGCCCTCGCTCGGCGTCGTCTCGAGCTCGTAGCGCGTGTGGCCAATGTCCATGCCGTGGTTGCTGTCGAAGACGTGGCCGTGGCTGTCCATAAAGGACGCATTCTCGAGCGAGCTCTGGTTGAGCAAGGCGCGGGCCCGGTCCTCGGTCGCCATGACGTCGTCGTTGGCGACCGACGACGCGCGCGTCACGGGCGTCGGCGGACCGCGGACCTTGCCGAAAAACATAAAGTGGCCCTTGGACTGGCGGTACTGGATGAACGCGATCGAAACGAGCACGAGCGCGAGGAGCGAGACGGTGATCGGCACGGTCGGGCCAAAGCCCTTGGCCGAGGCCTGCGCCCGGTACGCCCAGTTGGGCTCGATGTCGACGACCCACGTGCACCGAGGACCGCCCCAGAGCGTCGTGCACTGGCACCGGTTCTTGACGCAGATGCCCGTCATCATGGACGCACGCGTGCAGTCGTCGTCCGAGTTGCAGGTCGCGCCACCGGCCACGTCGATGACCGAGTTGTTGGCGTCCGAGTACTCGCCGATATTGTCGAGGATCCATTGGCTCGTCGGGTGGCTCGCGGGGTCGCAGCCAATGTGGCTCGCATTCTCTTCGTTGCCGCGGAGGTCTTGCCACACGCGAATGTAGTCAACGCTTAGATACATCGGAAACGAGTCGCAGATCTTGGTCTCGGCCACGACCGTCGCGCGGTTGGTTTTGTTTTTCCAGAGCCAGCCCGGGTCCGTTTGGTTGCCGCGGCACGGCCCGTACCCGGCGTTCGGAGGCATGGTCCCCCACGCCGGTGCCGTTGCCACGTTGAAGATGAGGTACATAGGCTCTTCGATCGGGAGCTTGATTGGGTTGGTCTCGTTCCCGCCCTGCGGCACGTTGAGGATCGACTGCGACGGGATCTCGAAAAGCACTTGGTCGTCGAGCGCCCACCGAATGTGGCCGTTGGGTCCGAGCACCCTACAATAGTAAGGTTAGCACAGACTAATGAGGTCGGAGGATGGAGAATATTGTCGTACCACTCGAGCGAGTAGTTCATGTAGCCGCGGTACGCCTCTTGGGTCGTAAACCAATTGGCTGAGAGCGCGTCCATTTGATAGTTGAACGGGGTCATCTGGTTAGTCTTGGCGCGGCCGTCCGGGCGTGCGAACTCGCAGCGGTAGTACTGGTTGTCCGGGTCGCAGAGGTAGACGCCCTTGTAGCCATTCGCCTGTGCAAAGCACGTGCTCTTCTCGTTCACGCCCCAGTGAGTCGGGCCGACGCCGTCGATGAGCCCGAGGTCGCCGTTGACGTCGCAGGACGCAGGAATCACCTGCTGGTCGCCGGGGGACGAAAAGCACGTGTTGGTCGTGATCTTCTTGGCCATCACCGACTGGTACACCGAGTTAAACTGCTGGCCATACGAGGCGTTGGGCGCGCACTTGTTGTTGGCCGCGTACCGAAGCCCTTGGTACCAGTGCTGGCGCTTGAAGGCGGCGGACGGCACGTTGGCCATGTTGGCGCCCGTGTACTTGCACTTTTTGTCGTAAAAGCAGCCGCCGTCGTCGGCGTTGTAGAGACGGTAGTCAAACGGCATGCCAGGGCCAATCTGGATCGACGACGAGATTTCGTTGCCGCCGCCCTCGAGGATGTCAATCTCGGGCGACCCGCGGCCCTGGAACGGGTTGAGGCCGTGGCCCGGCGTCGCATTGCACGCCGAGATGCGCTGCATGTCCTTGTAGCGTGGATCGCACTCGTTGTACGTCCACGGCCACATGCGCCGCGTCGAGGCGCTAAAGAGCGCGCGCCCGAGGTTGCCCATGAGCCAGATACCGGGCCACGTCGGGTAGAACCCGCGGTCGCTCTCGACGAGGCGCTGGTACGGCGGGTACTTGGGGTTGCCGGACGCCGCGTCCAGCGCGCCTGGCAGCTGGAGGCGCACCTCGATGAGGCCGCCTTGGAGGCAAAACTTGTTCCATGTCTGGACCATCGCGCCCGTGTAATACTAGAAAAAGTGTGAGGTACAAGCTTGAAGGCGGATAGAGTCGTCGCACCATGTTCTTGTTGACCCAGCCGGGCGTGGCCGAGTATTGGTCCCAATATTGGATGGGCACGGTGCCTTCGTCGACGCGGATGAGAAACTTGCCGTTGGACGTGTACGTGTTGCGGGGGCTATAGTACCCTATCGCGCTGTTGACGCCGTCCGGCAGGTTGAGCGCGGTCCAGAGGTGGTCCATGCCGGCGGTAAAGTTGCGGTTCTCGTTGTTGAATTCGTCCGACATGACAAGGTCGTACTCGTGGCCGCGCGACGTCATCTTGGTCATGGCCCACTCGGGGGTCTCGACGTCGACCCACGTCTTGACGCCCGACTTGGTCGGCGCGTCCTGCACCTCGGCCATGGCCGCGCCGAGAACGAGGAAGAGACGCCACCACATGTGTGAGCTTGGGCTTGTGCTGGCTGTGCGCAAATGCAAAACTAAGATCCGGCTTGTGCTGGGCCCATCCGGATCCGCGTGATCCGCGACGGTGCACTTGGGTTCATTATGCTACAATTTTTGGCGCCAGGTGACGCCACTTTCACTGTCGCTCTATAGGTGGCACTTGGTGCATCGGCGGGGGGACATCCTTACAAACACCAAGTGTAAAAGATGATGGCTACTGTCGCAGGGCAGCAACGGATGGCCGCGCGAATCGCGCTGCCCACGTGGTGCGCTGGAATTCCAACCTCCGCAAGGGTCTACGTACCATAATCGATTCCCAGCGCTTATGACGCATTTTGTTGGCATTTTTCATTTGCTCCTTGGAGGAAATACCGTGTAGAATACCATCGTTCGCTGGACGCACGCAGGCGGATTCCAGCAAGGTGATAGACGTTCGTTCTTCCTTCTCGATCCCGTGGCGGCTCTTGCTGGCCACAGGGTTGCGCGCTGGATCCAAGATGACGTTGAGCACGCTTTCAATTGTCTGCTTGGAGTCCAAGAGGGTCGGACTGGCGCGAGAGTGAGAGGTCTCTGCCGTGAGTCCACAAAGAGGAAGGCTCAATAATTCACTTACGGTAACTAAGGTATGTATGTCGGTCGAGTCATAAGCTTTATCGTGGACAGAAGTCCGGGCAGGCGACAAAGACGGTGGGAACGTTCGAGTTTCCAAGGGCCATGTGCGACGCGGTCTCCCTTTCGCACGCAGAGGCATTGCGAGAAAGCAGACGACGTTGACCGTCGGTTGTCCGATAAAATCCGACAAACGAGGAAATCCATACTAT
This sequence comes from Saprolegnia parasitica CBS 223.65, assembly GCF_000151545.1. NCBI lineage: Eukaryota > Oomycota > Saprolegniomycetes > Saprolegniales > Saprolegniaceae > Saprolegnia > Saprolegnia parasitica. The sequence goes on from NW_012156598.1 coordinate 14,624, forward strand.
GTTGAAGGCAACTTGCCTTTTTGGCGCCAAATTCAACCTCGAAAATTCGGTGCACATGGAACACAGACCAAGCATCCGTGTATTGATTGCATGACCATGAAGCGTAGCGACCGTACGTCGGCGTGGTCCAGGGCAATGAGTCACGGAAATCGATCAACACGGTATGAAAATGAACTAGAACATGTTTACGAAAAGACCACGTGGAGCTTGAGCTTCCCGGCCGTCTTGCTCGTCGCGCCGCCTTCAATTGGGCTCGGCTCGGCGTCGTCGTCGTCCGGCAAGCCGAGGATCTCCGTCTTGACGTGCAGCTGGCCGTTCACGACGCCGTTGACGCGAATGTCCAAGAGCGTATCGACGCGCGGCTCGGAGAGGCGCAGCGGAAGCAGCACGTTGCCGAGGGTCTCGTCCACGAGCATGCTCTTGTCAAAGAGCGTAAACGAAATCTGCTTGTGCTTCTCGGGCGCCTTCCAGTCAAACGTCAGCGTCTCCTTCCAGCTCATCGTGGCCGAGGCCGCCTTGAGCGCCGTCGTCTTCTGGCTCTTGCCGCCGAGCTCGACGCCAATGTACGGCGCGAGGTTGGGCGTCGAGCCAAACATCGTCTTGGGCGGGACATAGTTGACAAGGTCGAGGACCGTCACGAGCACTTGGAGCGACGGTGGCTTGCCGTCGCGCGTCTTCTTGGGCTTGCCCCATAGCATGTACTCTTTTTCAATGCGCGGCAGGTCGACCGACATGGCGCCGAGGTCGGCCACACCAGAGTTGACCCACTTGCTCAGCGGCGAGCTGCCCGTCTCTTGGTCAAAGTCGAGCTGGAGCTGGTTGAGCGGCATACGAACCTGCCCAATTATGCTCTCAAAGCCCGTGAATGAGTCGCGGACCTTGAACGTCACGTTCGTATTCGCGTCCGACTTGAGCTCAATGTTCTTGGCCGCGCGCCACTCGGGGTTGGCCGTGCCAAAGAGGCACTTGGTCTGAAACACCACCTTGTCGTTCAAAAGCACGTAGCAGATCGGGTTGCACTGCCCCGAGGACGCGACGAGGCCGCTCGCACTGAGAATCTCCACGTGTAGCATCGAGGGCTGCTGCTTCGAGGGAACAACGAGCACCTTGTCGACAAACTGGCGCTCCTTGCGGCGGCGACCTTGGAACGGCACCACATCCTCGAGCGTCTCGGAGGCTTCCGTCGCCAGTGTGTGCGCCGTCGACGTGACCGTCTTGAGCAAGACGACGGGCGCACCCGCGAGGCCCTGCACCGCGCCTTGCATGAAGCCCGTGACACCGCCCGTCATCGCGCCTTCGACCGGCTTGGTGATAATGCCCGTCAAGCCGAGGCCGAGGTTTTTCGCAAATTTGAGCCCGCCGTCGACCACTGACGTCGACTCGTTGGCATCGCGCTCGTCCTTGTCGTGGGGTGTGTCGGCCACGTCCGAGACCTCGTCCATGAGCTTGTCGAGGCTGCCGGTAAACTTGGCGAGCGCGCCCGTGCCCGTCTTGGCGACTGTCTTGCCGAGGATCTTGACGCCTTCGCCGCGCGTTTGCGAGTCGCCCAAGACTTCGTTGGTCGTGACCTTGAGAAAGGCCTTGAGGCCCGACCCGAGGTCTTCCACCAAGCCGACGGGGTTGCCAAGCATGTCGATCGAGCCCACGAGCTTGTACGCTTGCATGACCACGTCACGCGAGTACGTTTGCACGAGCTGCGACACGAGGCGGTCCTTTGTCGTAAAGCAGTGGCGCTTTGTGATCGCGCTAAAGCTAAACGACGGCGAGCCGCTGAGCTTCGAGCCGACAATACCAATGAGCTGCATGAGCGCGTTGACGAGCCACGAGCGCGAGTGCGCCATGGCCTTGGAGCGCGCAATGTCTTCCTTTTGGATGAGGCACTCGAGCTTGAACTGCGTCTCGCGCACCGAAAACGCCTCAAAGTACAAGAGCTGCGAGTTGCGGATCGGCGCCGGGCACGGCATCGGCTTGCTGTAGAGCTCCAGCGCGAGCTCCAGCTGGGACTGGAGCGCCGTCTCGGACGCCAAGAGCGGTTCGAGCAGCCCGAGCAGCTTGAAGAGGTAGTCAATGTCCACCCGAATGTAGGCCGGCTGCACGGCCACGTCCATGACCTTGAAGAGACTCGCATTGTCGCCGAGCGTCTCGAGCACGAGCTTGAAAAACGGCACGGGCGCCACCGAGCCGCTGTTGTAGCCGCTGTCGACGGGCGCGAGGATGACCGGGAACTTGGCGTTCGCGAGCATATTGTCGACTTGGAGGTGAAAGATGGAAATGTCCCACTCGAGCGACTGCGGTGCGCTCTGCACACGCACGTCGTCCATCGAGAGGTAGAGCACTTCCTGCGGCAACGCGTCCATAAAGCTGACACCAAACCCGGCAAGGCGCAGGTCCAGCGCCGTCGTGTACAAGGACGCCGCCACCGCGCGCGCCTGGCCTTCCAAGCTTGTCTTGGCAGAGCGGAGCTTGTCGAGGTGCTTGGATCTGGCGTCGACGATGCGCAGCACGCGCGCGCTGCCGACGGGCACAACCTCGAGCACAAACTTCGTGGGGCCGTCCATGAGCTTGAGCAGCGAGAGGTCCGACGTCTTGACGGGTCCGACCGAGTCGATATCCACGGAAAACTTTTGGCCTTGAATCGTCACGTCCAACTTGTGGTCGGCCACGTACGCCTGGTCCCACGCAAACGCGAGGCGCTCGGCGCGCGCGAGCTCGGTCGTCTGCTTGGCGAGGTTGCTGCTTTGGCGCAAGGTCACCGGGTGCATCGTGTAGTTCTCAACCCGTACGGCGGGTACGACGACGCGTCATTGAGCACGACAAAGAGGTGGGTGCCGAGCAGCTGGATGCTCGCTTTCACGATAAACCCGCGCTTGCGGATCGTGCACTCGAGGGGAAAGTATACGTCGCCGACCGCGTTCACCGCGAGGATCGACGACCAGACCGTCGAGCCGGCGAGCGCCATGCTAAAGTACTTTTGGCACTTGACAAGCGGGTCCTTCGAGAGCGGCTCAAACGCATACAAGACGCCGTTCGAATGCGACGCGAGGTCGTACGTCGGGCAGCTCGAGACCGCTGCGAGCGCGTTCAGATGGTCGGTCGCCGGCGTCGCAAACGCGCGCACTTGAATGTCGTACGGCGTGTGGTTCTGCACCACGTAGCGCGGGCTCAGCGCGATCGCAATCGAGTCGGCGAAAAGCCCTTCGAGCCCCGTAATGTCGACACCCAGCACGTGCCCGCCGCTGTACACTTCACCGCTCGTCTGCACGGCCGACGCGTTCATGGGCTCCGACCACGCCGCCGCCGCACTCAGCTGGCAAAACATCGGCGGCGCCACGTCGTCCGTCACTAGCGGTGTCCATGACGCCGGCGTCAACGTCGACGGTGCGTTGGCCCGGAAGCTCATGCGGGCCTTGGGCGCGTGCACCATGATCGGCGAGGCAAAATCCGGATGGACGGTCACTTCGTCCATCGCGCCCGACGCCGCGTCCGCGTCCGGCAGCTTGTACGAGAGGTCCAGCCCCGTCTTGTTGACGATCCAAAACGGCACGGAAAACTTGACCACGCGCGGCTGCCCCGGCATCGTCGCGCGCTCAAAGCTCACGCTCAGATTCGGCTCGAGCTCGTACTTTTCAGGCGCCGTCGTGAAGAGGTCGACGGTGGCGTGGATCGCCATGAGCAGCGGCTTGGACCACGCCGACGTCGCCGCGCCGTTGCGGAGCCGGAACGACATGTACCCTGGTGTCTGCGATGAGAGCCCTTCGACTTCGCCCGTCGCGCCAGACGCCACCTCGCCGTGGGTCGAGCTCGCTTCGAGGAGCTTTTGAATCCCGTTCATGTCCATACGCCCGGCGCCGGGCGTCGCCCGGTACTCCAAAAACCGATACTCGATCGTGTACGGCAGCGCGTTGTGAATCACAAACGACGGTAGCACGCAGAGCTCCCACTGCACCGTGTTGTCCGTGAGCACGTGGCGGTAGAGGAGGATGCTGGGCGTGAGCTGCTTGACGAGCTTGGACGCCTTGTGCTTTTGGTGCAGCGGCACGATCGTGCCTTTTCGCACAAACGAGTTCATGCTCGACTCGGTCTTATTGAGCTCGGGCTTTTGGGCGTCGAGAAGCATGTCGTTCGTGAGCTTGACGTTGACGTGCCAGCTCTTGCTCTTGGCGCTGCGCAAATACACTTCCGTGTCGCCCATGAAGACCGAGATGGGCAGCGAAAGCGACTTGGCGCTCTCGAGAGTCGTCACCTTGTCGTTGAGCGACGTGAAGCCCGCGAGGTGCACGAGACTCTGCATCTCCATGTCGAGCGAGCTCTTGTTTGAGATGACAATGTTCGACTTGAAGACGACGCTGGCGTCTTTCGGGTCTTCGAGGCGGCAGATCGCGTTGAGCGTGATAAAATGACCGCCCGCGCTGTCCTTGACGACGAGCTCCTTGGGACCAAACACAGGCAGCGCCACGTCCGTGAGCGCGCCCCAGGACGGGATTTCGACGCGGCAGTTGGCGGCATTGACGCCACTCAGAGCCTGCACCGAGCGCGGCTCCAAGACAACTTGATCGTCGCCCGTGCCAAAGATGAGCGGCACGCCCGTCAAGTTGGTCACGTGGAACGGCGGCTCGTCCGGCCGGTACACGACCTTGGGCGCGTCCGGCTCGATGACGTGCTCGCCCGACATGATCTCCGGCAAGATCGCCAGCACCTCGAGGAGCGACGACGACACGTTGATCTGGAAGCGCTTCTCGGCCTCGAGCCAGACTCGGACGCCCTCGACGCCTGCCGCGCTGTTGACACCGACCAGACACACCCACGGCTCGATACTGTGCTCCATTTGCCCCGAAAGGTCGCTGTAGCACGACGCCGCGACCTGGAGACCGAGCGTCATGGCCCACTCCGAGGCTTGCGCGTTGACGTCATAGACATTCGGGCCAATCGCAGCCGAGAGCGCGACCGAACACGTCAAGTGGTCGACGACAAGGTCCGCGCGGCACGCCGTCGACGGCAGCTTGTCATCGAGGAGCACAACGTGAAACGCGCCCAGCTTGATGTCACTGCGCACTTGCAGCGAGACACCGGCCATACTCGGCGCCGGCTTGGTCTCGAGCACCTCGACCGTCGGCTCGGCGCCTTGGTTCAAAATCATCTTGGCCGCCGACTCAAACTCGACAATGCCGCCACATGCCGTGTCGTCGTTGATCGTCCACGTCAAGTCAATCTCGCGGTTCTCGTCCGAGGTCGCCAAATTCGGAACGACGAGCGCATCCCAGACGGCGTGCGCGGCCTCGTGGTGCTGCAAGAGACGCACGAGCTTGCGCTGCAGGAGAGTGGGCGACTGGCCTGCCCGCGACGTCCGTGTCGCGCCCATTTCCGCTTGGTACAAACTCCAAAACGCATCGAGCGGGTCGGACGCGGCGCGGGACGTCAAAAAGAAAACCAGTCGGTCGGCGTCGACTTGGAGAACGGGCCAAAGAGGGTTTCGAGCACGTTGAGCGCGTCGTACTCGCACGCGTAGAGGTCGACGTAGCCGCGCAAATGCTCGACGTTCATCGTCTCCATGAGGTAGTGCCGGAACTCGTCAAAGTCGATCGTGCCGCTGCCGTCCTTGTCGATCGTGTTGAAGACCGTCGCCGTGAGCTCGCGGAGTTCGCGCGTGAGCAGCTTCTGGTCCACGATCGCGTGCGCCAGCAGCAGCTCGAGCTCGTCCAATTCAATGGATTTGGTGTGGTCCACGTCAATCTCCTCAAACTGCGCCTGCGCCACGTCGAGGCGCTGCTTGATCTGCAGCGCCATCTCGGCCTCCTGCGCGACTTCCTGCGCGACCCGGCGCTTCTTCATCTGATCGTCGGTCGTCGTCTGGATCGTGCTTAGACTCGTGACGCTGCTCAAAAACATGGCAAAGTTGAGCTGCGAAAACGACAGCGTCACGTCCGAGACCGAGACCGAGAGCGTCTGGGCATAGTCGCCGGACGCCGTCCGCGCCAGCTCGTACCCATTGGCAATGCGGAGCGGCGCCAAGAGCGACTGCGGCGTTGACGCTTGCGGCGAAAAGATGGTCGGGAACCCGCTCGTGTCCGTCGGCGCCTGGTACAAGCGCGGCAGCAGTGCAGCCTCCGAAAGCACGAGCTGCATCGATTCCGCGTCGAGCGAGCTCTTCACGGCGAGCTCGGTCGTCATGGTGAGCTCCAGAAGCGCACCCGTCGACTCGACGGCCGGCGGGATCAAAAAGACGCTCACGTCCGCGACGCGGACCGCAATGTTCATTGTTGCGCCCTTGAGGAGCGAGCACGGCCCGACGTTCGAGAGGTTGAGTCGTGACGACGGTGAAGAGTCATTGGTCGGCACCGTCGTCGTCGTCGGCGTCGCGGTCGTCGGCGTCGGCGCCGGTAGCTGCTCGGCCATGTACGCTTGCGCCGTCAGCTGGAGGCGGTCGACGTACAAGAGAAACTCTTGCAGCGGTTCCTTGGCGGCAAACACGGCGAGCTTCTCAAACGTCACGTCGAGGTCCATGCCACCGGCAAACGTCTGGCGCAATCGGCCGTCCAGCAGCTTCTCGTTGGACGAGTGCGAGAGCAGCTGCGACCGCTGGCACTCCATGCTCGGCGTCAAGGTTGTCAGCTGGATGTCGCGGATCGCGTACTGGAGGTCCATGGCCATGGCGCCCGAGGCACACTGCTCCATGACCACGTCGACGCCAGCGATCGCAAACTCGGCCGCGAGCGTCGGCTCGCCCACCGGCGTCTTGTCGGCGACCGGCAGCTTTTGATCTTTCGTGTCCAGCAACTGCACGGTCCAGCGGTTGAGTGCGACGACGATGTGCTTGTCGCGGAACGGCGCGTTCTCGCTTTGCACCTTGGTCACAAGCTCCATCGGCGTCAAGTGGTGTTGCGCCAAATGCTCGGTCCAGCGCAGCGCCTTGGCGCGCAGAGCGAGCAGCGTGTCCAAGGTCGCCATCGTCTCGACATCATTCACGGCCGCGTGTGGTGTCGGCGCCTGCGCTGCGAGGTCCCACTTGAACGCGCGGCAGTACGCGTCTTCGGCATCGGCGGTCGGGTGCATGCACTCGGCCATCTCGGCCTGGTTGAGCGACTCTTGGAAGAGACCATACTTGACGTACGGAATGTAGTACCGGATGAGCGTCAGATACAAGTGCGGCGAGAGCGTCGTCATCATGTCTGCGAGCGAGATCGAGAGACCGAGCTTCTTCGTGTCGAGCGGCAGTGGCGAGAGCATAACCTCAAAGACGTACGGCATCGTCACGTCCACGACAAGGGACGGGAAGCCGAGCACGCGTTGGTTCTCGAGGCAGACGTAAAAGTTGCGCATCGTGACCGTGCGGTGGTTGATCTGCACCTCTTCGTTCGTCGGCGCGCTCGTGAGCGACAACTCGGTGAGCGTGATCGTCAAGGGCGTCGTCGGCGCCGCATCCTTCTCGCCAATGAGCTCGATCGACACGTCGCGAATCGAGATCTTGATCGTCTCAGCGATCGAGTGGAGAAGCCGCGACTTGAACGTCGACGGCGGCGACGCCTCGTTGGGCGACGCAAGCCGCGCGAGGTACGTCTGCACGGCCTGCGTCATGCCGTTTGCGAGCGCCAGCTTGTTGGCAACGACCCGCTCGAGGTACGCAGCACGGTCGAGCTCGCAGTTGACACCAAACGTACCGGCCAACCGGACGCCGACGATTTCGATCGACATGTTGTAGCTCATGGGCCCCGACCCACCGAGGAAGCTCGGGAGCTGCACATGGAGCGCGTCAATCGACACATGGCTGAGCTCAATCGGGAATGGCAGCGAGAGGCGCAGATCGTGGAGGAACGAGGCTTGCAGCACGATGCGCTCGAGCGAGATGAGGCCCGTCCAGAGGTTGTAGAAGAGCTCGATGGAGCTGTGGATGTACGCCTTCGTGGCCTTGGCGACGACCGAGCCCAAGAGCGGGGCGATCGTGACCTTGGCCAGAGGCGGGATCACGCAGAGGGACACGAGGACCGTCGTGAGCCCGAGGAAGAGCATCGTCATGTCGAACTGCATGAGGATAGCAGAACGGACGAGCGCGGAAATGCGAGAATAGGCGCAGCCGGTCAAGGCTTTGTGAAACCTCCGATACTTGATACGACCCGTTGGACCCAAATAGTGTGACTTGGCAGTTGACGCGTCAGCTAAGAGAGTGCTCGTCGAGCTACCGGTACGTGTGTATGACCATGGTCTATATAATCAATCGAGGTCGAGCACGTGGCATGGAGTCACTTCGTAGCACATACGGTAAGAGATCTCGACGTCTTCGCTGGCATGCTCGTTGTAAGGGCTAGGTGAAGTCATCGACAGGCAACTCGACAGGTCTGGGGCGAGCTACACGGACATCAAGGAATAGTTATTCCCTTGACGGACATGCAGTGCGGACCTTTACTTACAACGGTGCAGTGCGGCCTTCTTGCACGCTGGGCTGGTTTGGTCGAAGGCGGACCGACACGTGTGTCTTCCTAGCTGGGGCCAGCACCATCGATGCCACAATCGCCATGCACCCGAACAACAATACATCGCATTGGAGTCATAACAGTGATGAAGCCACTGCTCGCTGCTGTGGCCACTGCAGCTTCCCACGAGACAGTGTCGTCCGCGCGCATGGCTCGGCCTGTCGATCGTCGAGGTTCGTTACACTATATCAGTGCATCCCTGGACCCCGTCGAAAGATCGCTTTCCAGAGGTCGTGTACTTTTTTTGGCGGCAACCAGCTGGCCCAGCGAAATTCGGCTGCCACCAGACGCGTATGCGCGAGCGCAGCTCATCGCTCGCAGCAGCAGAAGCAGCACATACTATTTGGAGCGCTTGGATCTGGGGCACAGCGCTACTGGTCAGCTTGGCGGACGTCCGAGAGGCTGCGATGCTGCATTGACGCGACACCTATCACGTTGGCGTTGGAGTTGGAACCCATGTCAGCTCCACATGTGGTGCTGCTCCCTTTCGCGGGCAATCGCCAAAGCTACACGCTGCAGCTGGACACGTGCACTGCCAGGTACATGAATGCACGCAAGCCGCGCCTTAATAACACCTAGCTGCTTTGGACTTCGACGCTTGTGGGCTCAGATGAGGACAGAGACGCGGCAAGGCCCATCCCACTCTTTGGCGGCTGCACGACCGCGCGCGTTTTTCATTCCATTCCAAAAGAGCTCTCCAGACTCCGCTCTGCTGCCGTCCATCCGTCTATCGCTATACCTGCGGGCCATTGAGTACATCGCATGCAAGCACGTCCGTGTGCCACGTCATGGCGGCAGTTTTACAGAAAGTGAGGTGCAACTCGTGGATCGGTCGTTCGCAGTGTTTAAAGCACTCTATCGCATTCGTCGTCTCCATCTCTTTTCCATTACGGCGTCGCAGTCGACTTCTTCATGTGCGCCTCGCACGCCCGCATGTTAGTCTCAAAGGCGTGATAGTTGATCGACCCCAGGCCTACGTTCTCGTGACGTCGCGTTCATTGCACGATGACGCACCTCCGATGGGGTCCCAGCCAAAGCCCGCGGCAAAGCCGTTGTCGCAGCACGGCTGGTTGAGTGCACCGCATCCGTTCTCGCCCGCCACAATGTCGTTGAAGATGAACGGACACACCTCGTAGAGCTAATGGGAGCAAATGACCATCCATCGTCGCCTCCATGCACCAAGACAGCACCTTGTACAGGTACGGGTTGATAAAACCGAACTTGGGGTGGCCGTGGCGCAATCGGTGCTTGTTCAGGTGCGAGATAATGGCCGCAACAATCGGCGCCGACGCCGACGTGCCGTCGCAGGATGTGTAAAAACCAGCAATGTAAAGCGCAATATTGTGCCCCAGTGCTGAAACTAGAAGACAATCATGCATTTAACGCCATGCTCAAGTGAGATGACGCACCGTCAGGATATGCGCGACCGCTCACGTTGAAGCGCGGCGTGTCGAGCGTGTGGCGCGCCACGTAAGCATCCACGGCGCTGGCCTTTTCGTATTGGCGATGAGACCAGCGAAGCGACAGAGTGCGGTGGGACTACCTGATACGAGGGCCGCGGGCTGTCGGCGCTAAAGCCACCGCCGGTCGTGATGGCGCCTCCGTTGCGGATCGAGAGGCCAGTCTCCTTGCCGCCGACGTTGACGGTTGCGCCCACTGACACAATGTACGGCGACGACGACGGATAACTAGGCTGGAGAACGCATGGTCGCATGATGCCGGGGTACGCAACGGGGTACTACCTGGTACTTGGCGCAGAGCTTGGGGCCGAAATCCTCGAGGTATCGACTGCCAACAACGCCATTGTCGCCACTCGCGACAACGACGGTTGTGCCCCGAAGTCCGGCCTTAATGAATTCGAGATCGAGGGCATTGCGATAGGAGAGCGGCAGAGCACACTCGTCGTCGGCATAGCTATATGACCAAATGAGCGCGAACTCGTTTGGACATTTCGCAAGAGCTGGATTGCCTGATGGAGACAACACTCGGTGCTGGCTCGAGGGCGTTGACGTCGCGCATAAAGCGAAGAAAAGGCTAGCCCATCAAGGTATATAAATGCCCTGTCGCACGGCATCGACATCGAATGTACCTCTTGGTTGGCGTCTGACGCGGGCTCGTCAGGAAGGCGAAGCTCGTTGTAACAGAGAACAGTCGTAGCGTTGTTCCGTGTAAGCCCCGCGATGAGCTGCGCGTCCAACGAGGCTTCGCTTGTCGCGGTCTTGCCGGTGCCATTCCCGATGCAATTGCGCTGTGCGGGCATCACAGAAAGCGGCGCTTGGCCGTTCACTACACGCAAATCATGAGTCATTGCAAACGATGATCGTGATCTACCGCCCAAGTACGACGCGATGTCTGTCTCCATGTAGGTCTCTTCCAGGAAGGTGCCAATGACGATGCCATTGCCGTCGTAGCTGCTGTCGAGATCCTTGGGCAAGCGGTACTGTTCCTGGAGCGTCTCGATCGTAACAACGCTCGCAAGCGGATTGTTACCGCCGTATTGCAGCCGCCGGCGCGACGCACGCGCTTTGGTTCGAGGCAGGCGGTCGAGGCCGTCAATGAGAACAACATGCGCCGCAATGCTGTCGGGCATCACAACGCCGTTGGAAGCGCGCAAGATACGATGCGTTTCGAGGCTGTAGGCGTGCACTTTGGTGTCAAAGAGCATTTCGACGTCCGCGACCGGCAGCGTCACGCGCCAAAGGTCGCCCGCGCGGCTCACGTCGGGGTTGTACTTGCCGAGTAAGGCTTGCATCGCGGCGGCAGCAGCGTCACTTGGCCGCGCCGCCGTGTCCAGGTTCGAGAGGTACCGGCCGTACGTAGCCGACGTAACATCCGAGACGGCCGCGAGCTGCGCTGCGAGGTCCGCTTCGGCCTGCAGTTGAATGCGTAGCTCCATTGTGTCCGCTCCGTGGGCGCGCTCGAGGCGGTGCCACGCCGTCGCGCTCGAAACGAGCGCCAAGAGAGTCACGGCGAGCTGTCCAAGTCGCAGCATCCTTCGAAATGACGATGGCGCGGAGGATGACCAGAGGAAAAATTAAATTCGAAAGATTTATTGGCAACGTGGAACGGGCCAATCAGAGGGCGCGTGACGGATGTAGCTAACGTTACCGGTACAACCAGCACAGCTGGTAGGAACGTTTACCAGCATCCAGAGGATTAATTCAGCGTGTCGTGTCTCAATCCGGACAACCCATTGGCTATATATCAAGACATTTTGACAAATAAATCGCGGTTTCATTGGTCTAAGCCAATCATATCGCGCCAATTATGTCCCTTTAAGGGCGAAATGGAAATTCCTATTAAGTGCTGTCACATCGCTGGACGTTATACTTGATTAACAATTGCGATAAAGTACGACGGCGCACTTGACTGAAATTTACGCAACTTTCCGATTAGGTGCGAATATGAAAGCGCGCGAGAACTGAAGCAAGCGACGACGGCGCGTTGGCCCGGGAAAAGTCTGCGCACCGCAGCGCAGCGAAGGTCGCGCTTTGACTTTTGTCTAGGCCAACGCGCCGTCGTCGCAAATACCGGTAAACAACGCTTCGCATTCAAAAGTTCCTACCAGCTCACCCCGCACGGGACCTGTTACCGGTACCTGCGCTGCAACCATCGCAAGATCGTGCTTGACCATGCGTGGAGAGACTGCACAGTGCCTCAAGAGGTGTAAGGACAAGGTGTGTTAAATATATTCAGTCGGATACGCCGGTGCCTGGACGCACGCAGTCTGGGGCTGGCCTCGCATCGGCTGGATCTTGGTCACAAACTGCTCTTCCAAGTACGCTTCGAGTTGCTGCCAGAGGCGGCAGCTAATGGACTTGGCCTTTAGCGTCAGCGACGGCGCGTCCGAGCCCGTTTCGCAAATGCTGCGAAAGTACAAACTGCCGGGAAATTCAATCTTCCGGACGCCGTCCATGGTGGGTTTCGCGGGCTGTTGCCACAGGCACGCAGATGAAGCTTCTTGCGGCAGCGTGCTCGGCCACGCAGGCAGACCCTGTGCGCTGGCGTTATGCGTTGGGTGCGCTTGTTGCAAGTCCTGGATGCGGCGCTGTGCCTCGAGGTCGATAACGAGGCCAAAGATGAAGATGCTCACGATCAAACACGCCGAGACGATGATCTCTGCGAGCGGGACCATGCGGGATGCAAAGGAGGATTTGACTTCTGCTGCACTTTGGCGCAAGCCAGGACATCGGATCGCAACGCCGCCAACGGCAGTCGAAGATTGAGAACGATGTAGGATTGGCCCGCCATCATTCTATTGATAGCCGGAAAGGGTGCCACGTTGGAGGCCAACAGACTCGTTCAACGCGAGCACTGCACTAATGATAGGCATCATCGCAACGAGGCACGAGACAGTCGGAAGAAGCAGCTGGACAGTGCCTTGGATCTAATACACGAGCGAATCAATGATGGGTAGAGCTCTCGATAGGCTCTTGGTATCCACGCTGCAAATGAAATATCCGAGATGTTGTCATGAGTGCGCGCAAAACCAACGGCCGTTGTTCTTGACTTGACACTGTGAAAGAACAGCTCTTGCCGAGGACACGGCGCCAACACAACACATAGCAGCAACGATACAAGCATGAATTTTGGAGATGAAGAAATGACCTTGAGATTAGACCTCCGTGCGGCTGCAGATGAAGACGTCCCACCCGCGAAGCTCGATGGTGACGCCGGCGGCTTTTGCTTTCGCGACGTACGACTGATCTCCGTCCACGAACGATCGGCATGCGTGTGGTAGCTGAACGGACACGTCAGTGCACGTCGCAAGCGCCTTTAAAAGCGCTTGCGTAGCACCGAGGCGAAACGGGTTGTTGGTAAGATCCAGCTCGAGAGGCACGCGCGCGTGCGTCTTGCGTAGCGCCTTGGCCAACGCCGATGCGCCGCGCGTGTCGATGTCGCAGTTGACGAATTGTACGCGGCGTGCACCGGCTTGGACACATCGTGTAAGTGTATCGACCGCTCTGTCGTGGTTGGCGCCGAAATACCCGCAGCGCAGCGCAGCGACAGACTCGAGACGCGCCGCGCGCGAGGCCCAGTCGAGAAGTGCGTTGAGACTCGATGCTGTCATGTCGACGTAGTCCAACTTGAGGAAGCGAAGTGCCGACGGGGCGGAGCTCAATTGTACGTCGGCGTCACCGAGTTTTACAAAATCGAGGGCGAGGTTCTCAAGCGCCGACAAGTGCGGCAGTGCAGAGATGAGGCAGTCGCCAAGGTCAATGCGGTCAAGGCAATGGAGCGAGAGCGATCTTAGCTTGGACAAAGGGAGCAGCGGTAGGAGACGTGACACTAGGTTGCCCGAATTTGTCGTCACAGCCAGCTCCGTGATAGACGTCATCACGCTGCCGTGGGCGATGATCGAGTCGAGGACCACGTTGCATTCGCTCAAACGCAGGCTTGTGAGTGTCGGTGAGGTCGCGAGCGCCCGCGGCAAACCAGCGTCAATCGGGACACTGAATCCAGCAAGTTTCAAGCGGCGCGCGTGGCCAGACGCAAGCCAGCGCTGCAACGCCGCGATGGCGCGAGGCGGAAAGTTTTCCTGTCGTGAGGAGGGGCGAGGGGAGAGCTCTGCCACGCTGTGCGCGGACGATGTCACGGCTTCGAGTAAGTCGTCCTCGGTCGGGATGCGCACGCGCTTGAGGCTTGTACAACGGGCGAGCATGCGGCAAAACTCATCGCGAGGAAGTCAGTTTTTGCCGTTTACGGATGATGACCATTATCCGGATATCCTAACGCCGATG
>NW_012156599.1:0-11375 GCF_000151545.1 Saprolegnia parasitica CBS 223.65
CTCTACAAAGATTAACATCAATACCGACCATTGAAAAATTGACAGTTGCGTATACCTCGATGTGACTAAACCACAAGGTTCGTAGCGCATGCAAACGACAAAGCGGCGCATGCACCGGGCCATGCGTCAGCCGCCGTAGCTCCTCCAGCAACGGTTCGTGGTCTGTCTCCACGATGCGAATCGGGTTGGCGTACAGTGCGGCGACGGCACCGACCAACTGGATCCTCGGCGATTCGTCCTTGAGTAGCTCAACGATCGAGACGTTGGGAATGTGAAACAAGCGCGCGCGGCGCTCATTGATCTTCCACGCAGCGACACCGACAAGTGGCAGCGGCACAAGTGTCCAGAGCAATGTTGAGAGACTGGCGTCGGTCGTCAAGACTCCAATGGACGCGAGCGTCGTGTAAATTGCACTTGAGAAGGCGAGCATGCGAATGTTGTTGGGGACGCTTCCGCTGCCAATGCACTAGTAAAAAATGTACATCGGCATCAATATTGCCATGAGAAAAGAAATGCATGGGCGAAGTACCGGCTGGGTGCGGTACGAGTACTCGAGGAGAAAGCCCCAAACGACGAGGAGACCAGTAAGGAGGCCGATCGTCTTATTGCGGCTGGCGTCCATATTGCTGGCGAGAATCGACATGATCGGACTGACTAGATAGCCACATTTGCTAAATGCATAACACGAATGAATGAGTAGTGTACGTGTCCGGGCCATGACGATGAAAAACTGGTAGCTCGGCTGAAAACGAAAGTCCATGGTCGTCGCCCGCGGCTCGACATTCATCTTGTGGTGCAGCGCACCGCAATAGTGCAAGGCGAACGAGATCAGTCCAAGCGCCTACACACAGTCTCCGTCAGTACATACATGTCATAACTAGACTCCATGGAGTGCATCGGGGCAACCCAAAAGTAGCCAAAGCGGTCGATGCAGTCGCAGACAAACCCGCCGGGCAACGCAACGTGCTCGACGTCTATTGGGCACGTCCCAAAGCGAAGAAAGGTCGCAACGATTGGGATATAAAACAAATCGTAAGTCAGTGGCTGCAGCAGTCGCTGGCGAAGGTCGCTGCCTACGCGATTTGTGACGCTACAGTAGATACGCCTGAGAATTGACAGTACATCGCTTGGCACTGTGCGTGAGAAGCATCAACCCGCCGCACGAAAAGGCGAGGAGGACGTCGGCCACCTACATGATACGAGTCTTCTCGTCTAGTTACACTACAAGGCATTTACCTCGTGCTTGAAGTTGAAGACACTGAAGAGGTACTTCAGTTCGACCACCGAACCCGTAATCCGGAACGCAAGACCCAGCGGCACGAGGGCAAACTCGGGAAGCTCTGCCCACATGGCTAACAGCCGCATCGCGCGCTGGAACTGTTGTTGCCGCAGCGACCGGTATTTGCGCTGCGAGAGTGCGATCGCGATGCCTAGTGTGACGCTGTTAGGTACTAGCTCGATCGTTGTTGCAGAACGCACCTTGGGCGATATGGTCGTGAACGGACGTGGCATCCCTTCGAAAGAGACCATGAAGTGC
This sequence comes from Saprolegnia parasitica CBS 223.65, assembly GCF_000151545.1. Taxonomy (NCBI): domain Eukaryota; phylum Oomycota; class Saprolegniomycetes; order Saprolegniales; family Saprolegniaceae; genus Saprolegnia; species Saprolegnia parasitica. Next base: position 1,538 of record NW_012156599.1, read on the forward strand.
TCCGTTGCGCCGAAGCATGTACAGCCCCAGGGCGATCCACACGATGAGGTAGAGACAGACAGGGACCAGGCGTAGCCAATTCCAGCCACATTGATTCCAGTCCGCGATGGTGCAAGAACCGCCATCGCCAGTGAAGCACCTGGGGGGCATGGGGCACAACGCCACGTACAAAACCGTACAGGTAATCTATTTCAAGACCGAATTATGATTGCTGTGGGGCTTCTTGATAACTCAGTCGATCGACCTCCAATACAAGGACAAAGACACAGCGCGGCATGTAGTATGCACGCCACATCCAGACTGATTGCGCGACGCACCTGCGTGCCGCCGGCGCCAACCCGCATCTGTGCAATATGGCACACAGGATTGCACATGGAAAGTGTGCGATCGCCATATCGATAGGATGAAGAGACATCAAGCACTGCGCTGGGTAAAAGACGGCATGATGGTGCCCGCCGTCTGCGTGTCATACTGGTAACGAGTCGGTAGCCCTGCCAACCCGCACGTGCTTTCTCGTGGTCTTGGACGGGCCATGGGCCTCCGTTTTGCTTGTAATAACATCGTACAACACCCATTTCCATTTATTTAAGTGGTGTTCATGCCAAGTACAAGCAGCGCGAGAGGCGGCGACTACCGTCGCCACCACGGTAACCTACGCTGCGCCGGCGCGAGCGCTACATACCCTGACACGTGTGGCGCAAAGAAGTCGTAGATGGCCGGGTCCAGCGCCGTCTCGACAAAGTCGTGGATCGCGCACTCGAGCGACGCGTTGTATAGATCGATGGCCTTTTGGATCACGTCGGTGAAACCAAACTGCACGCTTTCAAGTCGAGCCGTCGCGTGCAAGTCGTAGGCACTGGCAAGAATCTCGATGAACTTCTCGCGCTGCGACCGCCGTCGGTCCACGGCAGCGAGGACCTCGAGCTTGACAACGGCCGGCGTCATCTCAGGTGGCTGGGTCCGCAGCGGCGACTGTCGAGACCGAATACCCAACGTCCCCACCGACGCATTTAGTCGAAGTGGCATCAACCTGACCGACGCCAATTGCTCGGTGACACTGCTTCGTCGTCGCCTACCCGTCGCGCTGTGCACGACCGTACTTGTCACTTTGCGTTGCGCTGGTGGCTCGGGCGCCGGACTGACTGCCGACCATCGCCGTGGACGCGACGAAACAAATGGTCGTTGCGAGGCCTCGGCCGGTGCCACCGCCTCGCGCCTCAACGCAGACTCGCCAGTGAGTGCCAAGACGCTTTGGTAGCTGCGCAATACTTGTTTCAACGGAGCGAGACCCATTCGTGCAGTCGATGGCTCAGCCTCTAAGCTGACGGCCGAGTACTGGGGCGACAATGCCTTGTGTCGTTGCGGGGCCCCGGCTGGTACCACCGCCTCCCGCCTCAACGCAGACGCACCAGTGAGCGTCAGGGCGGTTGGACAGCTTCTCAATACTTGTTTCAACGGTGCGAAATCCAGTCGTGCAGTCGTCGGGTGAATCTCAAAGAGGTACGTGTACACGCGCTCGAGACAGTCGCTGATCCGGTACACGTGCGGCCAGGCGGCCAGCGCCACCTCGACGCTCTCGATCGCTACCGGCGTCCAGCGCCGCGGTGGTGCCTGCGTCGTCTTGGCACAGTCCATGATCAGCGCCAATATCGAGGCACACTTGGTCACAGTCGTCCGACTTTGCACTTTGAGTGCAAAGACAAAGTGGTTGACGCACCCCGGGTGCTCGAGCCAGAGACTCACGGGTGTGACCTTGTCGAGCGTCGCGTTGTACAAACTGTGAGTAGCATCGATGATGTGCTTGGTGGATCCGACCATGCAGAGTGCGGATAAGATCTGGAGGTAGACGACGGGCTGGAGATAGAGGTGGCCGGTGCGGTACCACTGGAGAAGGAAGAGCGCGCATTCACGCATGCCGACGCGATCTTGATGCGCACAGCTCTGTGCCCAAATGTCAAGAGCCAAGCGAAAGAGACTGTTGGCTGCCGTGATGGCGTCGTCGGGCGGTTGAGTGTGAGAGATCCAGAGACTGCCTCGAACGTTGACGACGCTGCATAGTGGTATTGTTCTGGCTGCTGTATGTGTCGAAATGTGATGGACAGAGGGACCTCTAGAGGGACCCATGTTCTGACGGGACGCCCCGCTGTAGTTGCTGCGCGCAATACTCGCTAAAAACATAGGAAGCGACGACTGACGTCTGCCCACCCGCTGTTCGACGACCAATGCGAGTGTCGCACTCGATAGCTTGTTACTTCGTGGTCGCAAAATGTGCTGACGGGGCGGTCGGTCGCCATTGGCCCGATCCTTGAGCCAATAGTTTAGCGGAATTGCCGTCGACACGTCACCAATTACAGGCAGTGGAGCTTGTGCGACAAAGCTCTACAAAAGCATTATTCACGACATAGGCGACACATGGTAGAACAGCTGTGTATACCTCGATGTGACTAAACCACAAGGTTCGTAGCGCATGCAAACGACAAAGCGGCGCATGCTCAGGGCCATGCGCCAGCCGCCGTAGCTCCTCCAGCAACGGCATGTGGTCTGTCTTCACGATGCGATTCGGGTTGGCGTACAGCGCGGCGACGGCGCCGACCAACTGGATCCTCGGCGATTCGTCCTTGAGTAGCTGAACGATCGAGACGTTGGGAATATGAAACAAGCGCGCGCGGCGCTCATTGATCTTCCACGCAGCGCCGCCAATGAGTGGCAGCGGTACAAGTGTCCAGAGCAGTGTTGAGAGACTGGCGTCGGTCGTCACGACACCAATAGACGCGAGCGTCGTGTAGATTGCACTTGAGAAGGCGAGCACGCGAATGTTGTTGGGACTGCTTCCGCTGCCAATGCACTAGTACATCAACATCAATATTGTCATGAGAAAAATGTACAAAAGCATGAGCCAAGTACCGGCTGGGTGCGGTACGAGTACTCGAGGAGAAAGCCCCAAACGACGAGGAGACCAGTATGGAGGCCGATGGTCTCATTGCGGCTGGCGTCCACGTTGCTGGCGAGAATCGATACGATTGGGCAGACTACACAAGCCAGGCTACATGGGTCATGTAGTATCGAACGGGCTACTACGTGTCCGGGCCATGACGATGAAAAACTGGTAACTCGGCTGAAAACGAAAGTCCATCGTCGTCGCCAGCGGCTCAACGTGCATTTTGTGGTGCAGCGCGCCGCAATAGTGCAAAACGAATGAGATCAGTCCGAGCGCCTAAACACAGTCGTCGTGAATTGACGCACAACTGGACTCCATATAGTGCATCGAAGCAACCCAAAAGTAGCCAAAGCGGTCGACGCAGTCGCGGACAAACCCGCCAGGCAGCGCAACGTGCTCGATGCCCATGGGGCACGTTCCGAAGCGAAGAAATGTCGCGACCATTGGGATATAAAACAAGTCGAATGCGAGTGGCTGGACCAGTCGGCTTCGGACGGCGCTGCCTACGGGGATGCACACGTTCTCGCTATTTGTATGTGGGAATATTGTACATTGCTTGATGCTATACAAGAGAAGCAATAGCCCGCCCCACGAAAAGGCTAGCAGCGCATCGGTCGCCTAATTATAAGAAATGAGTTCTCATCATTACGTGAGACGAACCTCGCGCGTCAAGCTAAAGGCAAACAAGACGTATTTCAATTGAAACACGGAGCCTGTGATGCGAAACGCAAGGCCCAACGATACGAGCGTAAACTCGGGCAGCTCGGCCCACATAGCTAGCAGCCGAACCGCACGTTGAAATCGCTGCTGCCGCAACGACCGGTATTTGCGCAGGGATAAAGCGATCGCGATACCTACGACACTCGTAGGCCGCAGTAAGATCGTTTATTTAGAACGAACCTTGGGCAACGTGGTCATGAACTGAATTCGCATCGCTGCGAAAGAGGCCATGGAGCGCTCCGTTGCGCGAAAACATGTACACACCGAGGACGATCCAAACGAGGAGGTTGAGACACACGGGCGCGAGACGCAGCCAGCCGTATTCACAGAGACTCCAGTCTGCGATGGTGCATAGACCCTCACCAGCCTTGTCGGATGTAAAGCACTGGGGCATGTGGACGAAAATAGGAACTGGGAGGGGGAATACGATTGTATTTAAAGCTCTTACACATGGGTTATTTAAATATCGCACGGGGATTGGCCGGCAGTGGCATCTGGTCGAAACACGTTGCAAGAATATTTTGCCGGTGAGCGATAATAATATTCTTGCGACGTGTTTCGATGCGAATATTCTGACCATTCATTGATTCCTGACCATGATTTCTCTTTCGCATCGCAAACGACCCAAAATTACATCGATGTCGCAGCGTGGCTGCTTCGAATTCACTGAAATTGACTCTGCAAGCCAATCACCCGATGAAATCTGGTTGGAATTAAATTGTATTACCTAAAAACTCGCAAGAACTGCGCCTCAAGGCTCGTGTGCCGACGGGCGCATCCATCAGACATAAGAGTAAAAAAACCAACGTACCAATACTGCATTCACGAGACAGCTTTTTTATTGACCCTCTCTGCATTGAAGATGCAAGGATGAAGGTGTCAGCGTTCGAGATGGAGCGCAGTCATGCGGTTCGAAAAGTAGGCATTTGCCGGACACCGTCTTCGTCGAGCCAACAATCTTTTTCATCGATATGCGCGATCCACTGTGGCGAAAGGTACTTGGCGGAGTAGCAGACAATATATTATGTCCAAGGATCCGACAAGCGAGGGCGCCAGCGCCAGCGCATGAGGTCTCTGAGACGCATAAGGTCCCAGAAAAATATGATCCGGCACGTCATGTTATGCACTATTTCTATGACATGTAACTGATGTCGTTGCCGCCACGTACTAGTACGCGACAGTAGTATGCCAGACGTGTGCCATCATTTTCAGCTAGATCAACTCTTTGCGGGCGATTGTTTAATCGTCAACAAATCACCAGCCAGCTCAGATGCCTTGAACCTGGTTCGTATCGTCGTTCTCGCTGCAAGTGCTTGAAGGCAAACGACGAACAGGTACCGGCTACTGCCCTTCACTTCAAATGGACTCGGTATTTTCCGCTCAGCAGTCCGGAGCATTCGTCGCGCCATGCCGGGCTGCACTAGCTGGCTAGCTCAGTCTGTCAGCCAAGCCGGCAACCTGGCTCATCTTGGGTGCTCCACGCGCGCCAAATCACCGAGGCAGCGTTCACCTCCCCCTCGGTTCATACACTTCGATGCTGGTCATCAAGTTTCACGTACAAATGCAAAGCGAATTCATGTACTATTTCTCCTATTGGTGTGAGACTCATCGCGTTTTCAGACGATGCCACCACTTGGACGCCTGCGCAGTCGCGCGAGTGGCCATGTAGTGCTCAAAGAATGTGCGAATCGCCGGGTCGAGTGTCGTTTCAATGTAATCGCGCAGCGCGCACTCGCGTGGTGAACGGTAGAGCTCGACGGCGCGCTCGATGGCGTCGCACGGCTTGGTACGTGCTTCGGCCGACGACTGGAGGTCGTAAGCGCGCTGCAAGATCTGAACAAAGTGTGTGCGTTCGGTGCGTCGTAGTTTGGCAGCTGAGAGGACTTCCATCTTGGTCACACCAACCAAAACCGACGGTGTGTTTTCTAGACCAGCCCCGACGCTGGCTCGTCTCGGTTGACGTGGTGCCGACGCTTTCATAGGGCTCGTGTGCATCGCGGCAGGCTGAAGCGACACGTCGCTGGTTGCGTCAATGGCCTTTGCAATGCCAGAGGCTGCAACGAAGGACCCCACCTTGGTTTCCTGACGAACGATTGTCACCGATCGTTGCTCGGGACCACTTTTGTTTCCGGCGCACGTCTCCGCCGATGGCGGTAGTTTGATCGAGCTGCCGTCGCTAGAGACCGCTGCCGCAGAAACGGGCGTGGTCGGACTAGATATCGGCGTGACCGCGGTCGGTGTCGGCGTCTCGACGATATCACACGCCATTGGTTCTACCTGCCGCCGAGAGGATTCGGATGGAAGTGGATGCACCGAGTTGTGGCTGCGGGCAAGCCTGGCCGCCTGCGCAAAGCTTAGCCTCTTACTCGATGGCGTCTCACGATGCGAACTGCCGCCCGGCGACACCAACGGCTGGAGCCCGTCGTTGACGTCTGTCGTCAAGGGCGCCGAGTCGTCATGTGGTTTGACATTCGTTGGCGAGGCGCTGTGGCACTTGGACTGACGCACAGCACTAGCTATAATTCCGTGCAAGCTGCGTAAGGTCGGCTTCGGTTTTGGCGGCACTGGTTGCATCTCAAAGAGGTACGTGTAGACACGCTCGAGACAGTCACTGATCCGGTACACGTGCGGCCAGGCGGCCAGCGCCACCTCGACGCTCTCGATCGCTGCCGGCGTCCAGCGCCGCGGTGGTGCCTGCGTCGTCTTGGCACATTCCACGATCAGCGCCAATATCGAGGCGCACTTGGTCACAGTTGTTTGACTTTGAACTTTGAGTGCAAAGGCAAAGTGGTTGACGCATCCCGGGTGTTCGAGCCAGAGACTCACGGGTGTGACCTTGTCGAGCGTCGCGTTGTACAAACTGTGGGTAGCATCGATGATGTGCTTGGTGGATCCGACCATGCAGAGCGCGGATAAGATCTGGAGGTAGTCGACGGGCTGCAGATAGACGTGGCCACAAGAAGTATAGAAGCCACAGAAGCATTGCCTCTATTTTACAAGGAAAAGACGCTCTCATCGCCGGAATGAATTCTGAATGGTAACATTAGTCGGTCAACTTTAAAAAATAGCTCGAGATATCTGGGGCAAAATTATGCCGTCGGGGGGTCTGAACATCAGAGGAGGCGGTGAGCACCAGCTCGGTTAAAGGCGCCGACAGGAGAGCGGCTCAGTTTTGGGACGAAATCTTGTTTGGTCGTTAGAACACCTCGTGTACGAGCTTGTCGTCGTCGTCGCCGAGCGAGAACTCGTGCCAGTGTCTAGTATGGGGGCTAAAACCAATGTGATGTGCGCACGCAAGTGAGTTTACACAAATGCGCGAAACCGGTTAAATCGAATTTATCCGGTATGTGCCGCTTGCATAGGACGGACGGGTAGCGATAGCAACTCATACTAGTAGTAGGATCCACCTATCACAGCCCTCCGCAAAAAGAGGATATATGATGTCGGATGGAGATGCTCTTAGTGCCCTGTGCTTCGCATTGAAGTTGCGGGTATGTACGTGTGGTGCTTCGCCGTCGAGTACCTGTCGTTGTCTCGCTTCATTCGATCATTCCACGTGCCAATTGATTAATCACCTTGAAGTGCAGGTCGATTGGCCCGACCTGCAGCATGCTATATAAATTCCTACAAGCAACTACTACAAGTGGGGTTCAATTTCCATCTTGTTGCGCTAATTTTTCTCGGTTTTTCAATGAACAAAAAATAAATTCCGTCGCATGCATTCCAACAGGAATTGGGTGTTTCGCGCCTGCAAAAAGTCAAAACGGTCTTTTCAAGAGAAGGCGGCTCAGCGAAACCAACGACTGGTCGGAAGAGCCTAGCATTCTAGTTTTCGATCTCCGCTAAGCAACCCGCCACGCCTCACCCGGGGTGCAGCGGTAGTGCAGACCTTGCGCCCTTTTTCCCCTGAGCAAAGAAGCCATGTGAATTAAAACCGAACCATACCGGTTACAATAATGATCAGTACGCAACCAGTGCCGCCATGTTGATCACGTTGTCTATTTTTGGCGCCAAACGGTTTTCGTAGGCGCGTGACATCCCACATCCGCTCTTTCTATCCTCAGTAGCCATGCACCCGCGCTGTTTTGCCGACGGCAAAGTCGACGACATGGTCGCGTGTGCAGTGCATCACTGGGATGATTGCGGCTACGGCTGGCTACGTCTCGCACCCATTTTTCTTTGCTTATGCCTCTGGGTGCTTCTCGGTGTCGGCATGCTCCGGCGCCACGCCGCGCTCCACGGTCTTTTCCGGAGCGACGCCGCCCGTGTCCACGAACCCATTGCGCAAGGTGCAACCTAGATCCACTGATGTTCCGGTATCGAACACGTGTCGTATCTAGGCGTTGCGATCGCTCTCTCGCAGCGCACGTACCGGTCGTTGCGACAACAACGTTTTCAGCGCGCCGTGCGACTCTTGGCCATGTGGGTCGAGGCCGCCGAATTCATTCTCGCGCCGCTGGAGCTAGCGTTTCGCGTCACGGGACATCTGCATGCGCTCGAGACGATCTATTCAAGCATCCAGTTTGCCGGCGAGGTCCGATGACGAGAGGCTAGTGGCGTGTCTCATATTCTATGTGTAGGCCGGTAACGTGGCGATGACCCTTTTCGGTGGTATCGCCATGCTGGTCTTTCATCCGTTCAAGCCATGTACGCTGATAGCTGCTTGTACACAGATTTTTGTGTGAATTGCCGCCTAGGTCACATATTTCTTGAGCGCATTGTCCACCCGCTGGCATTGGATTTGCTGTACATTCCGATGGTCGCGACGTTTCTCCGGCTCGGCACGTGCCCAGTAGACGTCGAGCACGTTGCGTTGCCGGGCGGGATTGTCTGCGACTGCGTCGACCACTTTGGCTACTTTTGGGTAGGCTACTTTGTGTACGAAATAGAACTCGTCTCAACAGACTATGTGTGTAGGCGCTCGGACTGATCTCGTTCGTCTTGCTCTATTGCGGCGCGCTGCACCACAAGATGCACGTCGAGCCGCGGGCGACGACCATGGATTTTCGTTTTCAGCCGAGCTACCAATTTTTCATCGTCATGGCCCGAACACGTACACATGTATGGTAGTATACTTCACCATACTAACAACCCATGGTGTAGTGTGCCCAATCGCACTGATTCTCGCCAGCAATATGGACGCCAGCCGCAATGAGATCATCGGCCTCCTTATTGGTCTCCTCGTCGTCTGGAGCTTTCTCCTCGAGTACTCGTACCGCACCCAGCCGGTACTTGGCTCATGCTTGTGTACACTTTTCTCATGACAATATTCATGTTGATGTACTAGTGCATTGGCAGCGGAGGCAGTCCCAACAACATTCGCGTGCTCGCCTTCTCAAGTGCAATCTACACGACGCTCGCTTCCATTGGAGTCTTGACGACCGACGCCAGTCTCTCAACACTGCTCTGGACACTTGTACCGCTGCCACTTGTCGGTGTCGCTGCATGGATGATCAATGAGCGCCGCGCGCGCTTGTTTCACATTCCCAACGTCTCGATCGTTGAGCTACTCAAGGACGAATCGCCAACGATCCAGTTGGTTGGTGCCGTCGCCGCGCTGTACGCCAACCCGAATCGCATCGTGAAGACAGACCACTTGCCGTTGTTGGAGGAGCTACGGCGGCTGGCGCATGGCCCGGAGCATGCGCCGCTTTGTCGTTTACATGCGCTACGAACCTTGTGGTTTAGTCATATTGAGGTACACAACACACCTGCTCAATCTTGTCGTTCATAATGCTTTTGTAGAGCTTTGTCGGACAAACTCCACTGCCTGTGATTGGTGATGTGTCGACGGCAATTCCACCCACGTACTGGCTCAAAGACCGATCCAACAGCGACCGACCATTACGCCGACCCTACGTTCGGCACAAATATGTCAAGATGACCGCCGACAATATTGTGCGTCAGCCGCGACTCACAGCACGCCGATCGTCCCTATCGTTTGTGGTCAGCGAAGTGCATCAGCGCATCCAGAGCCAAAAATCGAAACAACGAGACTCGGTTCGCTGCTCCACGAACACGAGTACCACGGCGCCCAACGATCCCACACCGTGTCACATCGTCATCATTCGCGGTTGTCCGTGGCTCTCTCAATCTCAACCGCCCGACGACGCCGTCGCGACAGCCAACAGTCTCTTTCGCTTGGCGCTCGACATTTGGGCACAGAGCTGTGTGCATCAA
>NW_012156599.1:11593-15997 GCF_000151545.1 Saprolegnia parasitica CBS 223.65
GACTACGTCCGCTTCGATATCATGTTTTCGACTAGGGATTGCCATTGCCTTGTCCCAACGCAAGTACCGGTCGTTGCGGCAGCAGCGAGTTCAGCGGTCGGTGCGGCTGCTAGCCATGTGGGCGGAGCTGCCCGAGTTTGCACTTGTGCCGTTGGAGCTGGCCTTCCGGATCACGGGCCAGCCGCACGGTGTCGACACGATCATGTCCATTCTCGAGTTTGCCAGCGAGGTTCGAGTCTAGCAAGGTGGATGTATCTCATCCTTTATGCGCAGGGCAGCACTATCGTGGTGTCATTGGTCTGCGGCAGTGCCATGCTCCTCTTTCATTGGTCCAAGCGATGTACGTCTCATATCCTCACGCAACGGGAACGAGATGGCGCAATGACTAGGTCACGTATTTCTCGACCGCATCGTGCACCCACTGGCACTGGATCTCTTTTATATCCCAATGATCACGGCTTTTCTGCGGCTTGGGACGTGTCCGATGGATTCCGAGCACGTCGCGTTGCCCGGCGGGTTTGTCTGCGACTGCGTCGACCACTTTGGCTACTTTTGGGTTGCTTCGATGCACAATCTAGAGTCTAGTTCTGACATGTACTGACGGAGACTGTGTGTAGGCGCTCGGACTGATCTCGTTCGTCTTGCTCTACTGCAGCGCACTGCATCACAAGATGAATGTCGAGCCGCTCGCAACGACCATGGACTTTCGTTTTCAACCGAGTTACCAGTTTTCATCGCCATGGCCCGGACACGTACACTCTCTAATTCATATTGGACATTCATCAAATGTGACTCTGTAGTTAGCCCGATCATGTCGATTTTGGTCAGCAACATGGACGCCAGCCGCAATGAGACCATCGGTCTCCTTACTGGTCTCCTCGTCGTTTGGGGCTTCCTTCTCGAGTACTCGTACCGCACCCAGCCGGTACTTCTCTCATGCATTTGTACATTATTCTGATGACAATATTGATTTCGATGTACTAGTGCATTGGCAGCGGGAGCGTCCCCAACAATATTCGCGTGCTGGCTTTCTCGAGCGCCATCTACACGACGCTTGCTTCCATTGGAGTCTTGACGACAGACGCCAGTCTCTCAACACTGCTCTGGACACTTGTACCGCAACCACTTATCGGTGTCGCTGCGTGGATGCTCAATGAGCGCCGCGCACGCCTGTATCACATTCCCAACGTCTCGATCGTTGAGCTACTCAAGAACGAATCGCCAACGATCCAATTGGTTGGCGCCGTCGCCGCGCTGTACGTCAACCCGAATCGCATCGTCGCGACAGACCACGAAAAGCTCTTGGTGCAACTACGGCAGCTCGCGCGTGGCCCGGTGCACGCTCCGCTCTCTCGTTTGTATGCGCTTCGAACCTTGTGGTTTAGTCACATTGAGGTCGATAGAATCTTGTATTCTACGTTACATACTATAAAGGTGATGTGTGTAGAGCTTTGTCGCACAGACGCCACCTGCCGTAGGCGACGCATCGACGGCGATCCCGCCAAAGTACTGGCTGAAAGACCGCGCCAACGGCGACCGACCACCGCGTCAAGCAAACAACCAGCCAAAATATGTCAAGCTGACGGCCGACAGCATTGTGCTTCAAGCGCACCTGCGGCTGGCGCGCCGAACATCCATCTCGTCCATGCTAAGCGACGTGCAGCAGCGAATCCAGTCCCAATCGAAGCAGAAAAGCTTGATCCTCCAATCCACAGGCAGGAGCGCTACAGCCCCCGAGGATACCACATCCTGTCGCATCGTCATCATTCACGATTGTCCGTGGCTCTCGTACTCTCAATCACCTGACGACGCCGTCGCGACAGCCAACAGTCTCTTTCGCTTGGCGCTCGACATTTGGGCACAGAGCTGTGCGCATCAAGATCGCGTCGCCATGCGTGAATGCGCGCTCTTCCTTCTCCAGTGGTACCGCACCGGCCACCTCTATCTCCCGCCCGTCGTCTACCTCCAGATCTTATCCGCACTCTGCATGGTCGGATCCACCAAACACATCATCGATGCTACCCACAGTTTGTACAACGCGACGCTCGACAAGGTCACACCCGTGAGTCTCTGGCTCGAGCACCCCGGGTGTGTCGACCACTTTGCCTTTGCACTCAAAGTGCAAAGTCGGACGACTGTGACCAAGTGCGCCTCCATATTGGCGCTGATCGTGGACTGTGCCAAGACGACGCAGGCACCACCGCGACGCTGGACGCCGGCAGCGATCGAGAGCGTCGAGGTGGCGCTGGCGGCCTGGCCGCACGTGTACCGGATCAGCGACTGTCTCGAGCGCGTTTACACGTACCTCTTTGAGATCCAGTCTGCGCCACCAAAGCCTGTAGAGCGCACCGGCAGCGTGCAGCGATCCTTATGGAGCGCGGTGCAGGCGTCCAAGTCCACCCGCGACTTGCCAAGCACCAAGCCACGCGACGCTTGGGCATCTAAAGACCTTGCTGCTGGGCCGCAGCCGTTGTTGTCACTAGCCCCTCCACTGGGGTCGCCATCGAGTAAGAAACGGAGTTTTGCGCGGGCGGCCAGCCTTGCCCTCGGTCTCAACGCAGTGCATCCACTTCCATCTGCATCCTCTCGACGACGGGTTCAACCCATGTCGTTTGATGTTGCCGACACGCTGACGTCGACGGTGGCGACGCTAGCACCGAGCTCGAGTCAGACCAAACTTACCCCCGTCAGCGTTCTTCCCCGCAACGGCAGCTGGACCAAGATCATGCCAACGGCAGCGTCGCCAGAAAGCAATGAAACAGGTCCACGACGAACATCGCTGACAAAACTGCGCCAAGGCACCACGGTCAAACTCTTTGTTGCAACCGTGGTACCGACGGAGACCATGGATACTGCCGACGCCGTGCCTCGTCTGCCTGCCGCCGTGGATGACGCGACGCATACGACGCCTTCGAAAGCACCGACAGACCAGGCAACCGCGAGCGCGGCCACGGCTCTTGTCGAAAAAATGCCCTCCGTTTTGGACGGCGCCGTCAAAATGGAAGTTCTCTCAGCGGCTGAGCTGCGACGGTCGGAGCGCACACAGTTTATTCAAATCTTGCAGCGCGCGTACGAGCTCCAATCGTCGACCAAAGCGCAGACCAAACGATTTGGCGCCCGCGACGCCATCGAGCGCGCTGTCGAGCTCTACCGCTCGCCGCGTGAGTGTGCGATCCACGATTACATTGAAACGACGCTTGCCCCGGCGATCCACGAATTCTTCGAGCCCTTTATGACCGCACGTGCGACGCCACAGGCGTCCACGTGGATGCACCGTCTCAAGATGATGCGATGAGAAAGCCGGGGCAACGTGGTAGCGAGGATGACCTGCCTCTGTGGGTTGAGAGTACTGAATGAAATCCGGTGGCATAGCGAATGATGATGCATCTTCGTCCACAATTGAAGGGCACACGCGACGCGGTTAAAAAGGGCGAATGAATAAACGACAGGTCGCCGTCTCCATCGTATGTTCTGTCCAATCAATGCACGTTAATCTTCGTCTCGATGAGACGGGAAATGTGTACGCGAGGCGCGGGGATATTTCCCCTAGCTTCGGATTGATTGCAACCGGCCTCGCGTCTCGCGATTTACTTCGAGCAGCTCTCAACATCCGGCCAATAGATAGATAGATAGATAGATAGATAGATAGATAGATAGATAGATAGATAGATAGATAGATAGATAGATAGATAGATATGGCCTTTATTCAGATGTATCAACGCAAGGTCCCATCATGTCATGACGATGTGTGCAGGATGATACAAACGACAGGTAGTTGATGACACGAAAACCTGAGGATTCGAAATGAGGATTCCTCCACCAACCATGCGTTGGCATCGCAAAGCTGCGCATGACGCAAGGTCGGTCAGCCTCGATTCGCTTGCAGTCGCCATCTCGAAGGACCATCGGTCTCTTGCCGCCAGTCGTAGAGAATCTGAGCAACAGCAAACGCAACAACTCGTTTTTGAGTATATTTCCCGATGCTCATGCCGTCGCCTGCGTGGCATGATGAGAGTCGCTGTCATCAAAATGGCCAGCGGCGCCACCGGGGCACCGACGGGGCATCGTCTTGAAACTGGTCGAGGTACGGGTGCAGGAACGCCCGCATCGTCGGGTCGAGTGTGGTAGCGACGTACTCTTCCAGCGCACACTCGTCGGCGAGCTGCATGAGCTTGAGTGCATTCGTGACGGCGTTGTCGAGCTCGGGGCGCTTGGTGGCGATGCAGCTGCGCCGGCGATCGTTCCCCGAGGCATGGGTCGTCATCACCATCGCGAACGCCAGCTCCAATTTCAGCACAAACTGCCGCCGAATGGCTTGACGTCGCTCAATCTCTGGCACAACGTCCAGCGGGACGTACATGGGCGTTGCCTTGGCTTTGCCCCGAACCGTGTTGACCAGCTGCC
>NW_012156599.1:16423-29320 GCF_000151545.1 Saprolegnia parasitica CBS 223.65
CGGGAGGAGGTCCATGGTGGGCCCAGCTACGACGCCGCGTCCTCGATCTCTGTCGTCGATGTATCTATGTGTTGTACCTGACGTGGTGGTCACGGTCGATATTTTCACTCGCTTTTTCGACTGGTGCGTTCTACGGTCATGGCGGGAGCCTCGCCGCTCAATGTTGGCGCGGTCCTTGAGCCAAAGGTCATGGCCAATTGGCGCGTCATCGCCAATCGTGAGCACGTCGGCCTTAATAAAGTTCTAGCACATTGGTACTTGACGACGTTGTGGACATCGCATCTGTCGTACCTCAATGTGGCTGAACCAAAGCGTCCGGAGCGCGTAGGCGCGGCAGAGCGGTGTTGCTGTCACCGACGCCGCGAGGCCGTCGAGCTGCTCCAAGATCGGTCCGAGATCTCGCTCATGGACGTTGTTGGGATTGAGGTGGAGCGCAGCGATGGCGCCGACCAAGCTCACGTCAGGCGACGGATGCCGCAGCAAGTCGGGGATGCGGACACCAGGAATGTGATATAGGAGCGCACGCCGGTCGTTGACCTTCCATGCGCCCACCCACACCATCGGGAGCGGCAAGAGGGCATAGTACAAACTCTGGATCGGCGCTTCCAGAGCCAGCACGACGAGCACGCAAAAGGCCGTGTAGATCGCGCTTGAAAAGGTCAGTACGCGCAGGTTGTTGGGAATGCGGCCGCTGCCAATGCACTAATGACATCACGTACAAATAAGATGGATAAAACCACGATAACGTTGGGTGTGGGGTACCGGCTGGGTCTTGTGCGAGTAGAGCAAAAGAAACGTCGAGACCGCGAGCAAGAACGTCGTGAGCCCGATGCCGCCGGCGCGCGTCGTGTCTTGGTTGTTGACAAAAATCGTGATCATCGGGTACACTACGAGTGGAGGCCATGTGGTCTGGCAAAGCACGGAAAATGGATCAAATCCGGGTACATGTGCGCGCCATGACCATCAACAGCTGGAATCCAGGCTGGAACCGAAAGTCCATGGTCTCGCCGAGGGGCTCAATGTGCATTTTGTACAAAAGCGCACTGCGGTACGTGACGAAAAACCCGACAAAGCCGACCGCCTACGTGGCGTGAACCCCACTATTGTTGAAAATTCAAGAAACACGCACCCAAAATATTCCAAACCGATCGAGACAGTCGCACGTGGCGCCACCGGGCAGCGCCAAATGCTCGTAGCCCGTCACGCACGTGCCGAGGCGCAAGAATGTCGACATGATGGGAATGTACAACAAGTCGAATGTCATCGGGTAGACAAAGCGCATGAGGATCGGTGCATCTACGAACGACAAAATCTTATCCATCCTACGCCATACATCCACACGTACGGTAGCGGGACGCGGCATGGACCTGCCGTAGCAAGAGCAGTAGCATGCCCATGCCGACGGCCATCCCAAGGTTCCACGACTAGAACATGTTGTGCATTCCCAAGTCGACGAATGCACGTACTTCGTGGGTAAAGTTGAGTGAAAACAGAAGGCTGTCGACGATTGGCGGCGTGCCCGAGACCTTGAACGCAATCGAGAGCGGCGCGAAGGTGTAGGTCGGCCACTCGGAGCACATGGCGCAGAGCTTGACGTAGCGCTGGAGCTGGAGCTGCTGGTCCGACCCAAACTTGCGCTGCGAAAGCGCAATCGCGATACCTACGCACATCGTCGCACCCACGCTGCACCAATCGACCGGAATACCTTGCGCGACTTGGTCGTGGATCGTCGACGCGTTGAGCTGGAGGAACCGGGCGAGAAAGCCGTGGCGCTGGAGCAGTCGGACGCCGTAGCAAAGCCACAGGGTGGCAAAGAGACCAACGGGTGCGACGTTGAGCCACGTGTAGCCGCACGACGCCCAGTGCTCCTTGGCGCATGCCCCGATCGTTGCATTCCAGAAGCAGACGACGGTGGTCATGCACGGACCTCGGCGCG
Organism: Saprolegnia parasitica CBS 223.65; assembly: GCF_000151545.1. Lineage (NCBI taxonomy): Eukaryota > Oomycota > Saprolegniomycetes > Saprolegniales > Saprolegniaceae > Saprolegnia > Saprolegnia parasitica. Next base: position 18,360 of record NW_012156599.1, read on the forward strand.
ATACTGAATATATATATAGAGTATAATGTATTGGAAACGGCCACCGCAAACAACTCACATTTGTTGACAATGTCTGCGATGTTTCTTGAGATTTGTGGTGAATCGAGTCTCGAAACGTATCCAGTGGGTTGGGTAGGTAGTAAACTTTGTACTAGCTAGCCCTACTACGTTCGAAGAGGGCTCATGGGGGTGCCAAGCGTGCGATCCAACTGTACTGTCGACCGTAGTTCTGCCCCAGGGTGTAGACTCGCGAGGCTATTTCGGGACTCCCAGTGATGTCCAAGATCGAAATTCTGGACGCTAATGTATGGTCTATGTTATCGACGCCACACGGACTACACAGACACTTGACTACTCACTTCCTGGAGCCATAACTCTCCAGTAAAACACGCTTGCATTGGCCAAACATGGCTGAACCAGACACAACACACCTTGCAGATTGTGAGAGATGACCGCAAAAGCCTTTTGGATGTACCGGGTATCGACGTCGGTGCGATCGCTAGTGCCGACGGAGTCACCTTGCTGGTACTTGGAGCGCTGGTCGACTGAGCTCTGTAGGTTTCACCCTACAACACGTGGTCGAGGAAGATGACTGAGAAGTTGTTAAGGAACCGGTTAAGGTAGCCGTAACCGTGATACAACCGAACCATCGAAGCGGATTAAAACCGGCTGGCGCCTCTGTAACCGTGGTGCAACCGGACCATTCCCTTAAAACAAGGCGCCTATTCCAAAATATCGATTGCCGTCACAACCTGTCAGATTCGATGCGAGAGGACCATCGAGTTTGGGATGTTTGGTCATTTGCTCGAAAATGCGGCAACAGCGACCGACGACGACGGGCGGACCACCGCCGCCCGGCTTCAACTTCAAGTACGCTGCGGCATACCTGCATGGGCCTCATGGCCTCTACCTCTAGCTTGGACCATGCGATGGCAGGGCTGCATCTCGGCCATGGCCGCCCCGCGGTAGGGCTTGATGCACACGCATGGCGACGACGACATGCGTCTACTGTAGCCGCACCACGAGCCGCCGATGAAGCTCGAGGTGGGCATTGTTGTGCAGCCAACGACGACGCCGAACCAGTCCATCCGCGTCGCCGTGACGCTTCCGGCGCAGCTCGTCGAGAAGGAGCTCTCGCTGGTCATGGGGCTCTTCCGTGCCGGCCACGCCAACCAGAATCGGCCCATCTTTCTTCGCTCGCTGCAGTTTGATTTGCGCAAGCGCCTCCCGCTGGTACTTCTAGCACCTTTGGAGCTCGACGACGCGACGAGGACGACGTAGGTCACGACGCGCCTCCAAGTCAAGGCGCCCAAGACCATTGGCGAGTTTGAGTTTCGCGCGTTCAACGAAGACGCGGGCCCTGACATCATCTTTGCATCCAGCGGTCCGCTCAAGGTGCTCGTGGATGAAAAGTGCGTCGAATTACGTCCTCGATCCCTGTACCTATGTCTTTTTTTCACTAGGTACTGGAGCGAAGCACTCGAGACGCTCGGCCATCGCATCGAAGCCGCCACCGACGCGCAGGACGTGGGCTTGATCGTCTCGGCCGTCCTCGGGCTGCTGCGTGTAGGCGCCACTGTCGCGCCCTATGTATCTGACGGCGTTGTAGGTTGTCGAGGTGCTGCCGACGGCCTTTCCGAGCCAAGCCAGCCTCTTTGGCATGCACATGGAGCACCTCCTGAGCCTCGTGTTTGAAGTGCAATCGTACGCCCTCCTATTTCAATACTAGAGGTAGAACACGCTCTAGGTGGGACATGGAGAACGAAGAATCGCTCGATGGGTGGCACGGCGCCGTCCGCACGCTCCTCCACGTGACCGAGACCAACCGTAAACTGCGAGTGTTATATTGTGTTGTCGCTGATTTATGGGCCCGGATAGGCTACGTGTGGGAAAGCCTCGTTCCGTCGGTGCAAAAGCTCGTCGCCATGTACCAGTCTCGCCTCTACTGCGGGGTCGGTCGATGCATTTCTATATTTTTGAAAGTTCCGAATGGACACGTGACATGGACCGCTGCTGTAGGTGAGCGACCGGTACTTTGAGACCCTTGACGCCAAGCAAGAGTACTGGCAAGCGCATTTGGGTCTGCCCCTCCGCGGTAAATTTTGTCGTTGATGGTTCTTGCGTGTTGACGCAATCAACATAGACAGCGTCGCGCCGTGGGCACCGGGGTTTGAGCACGCACTTTCGACCTACTTGGTGCGACCAGCGCTCTTTCCTTTGAGGTTAGTGTTGATATTTTTGTGTGATGGTGTATAGCATGCCAAGACCGAAGCGCTGATCCCCAACGTGGCTGAATTTACAGCGGTGCGCCAAGCGATCTTTGAGCGTGTGAGCGGCGTCGTGGGCGCGCTGAGCTTTCAAGGCCACCGGGTAAGCATTGGATGAGACACTGGATGCAACCAAAGATCCATGTACATAGGTTGGTCTCGATGTCTTTGGGTCGTCCAACAACTTTTTCGGCACGAAAGACAGCGACATGGACATGTGCTTGGTACGTGGTTGATTGATCCATTGATACCTTGATCGATGCTGAGTGGGTAAATGCAGGTGCTTCCGACTGGCGTCGAGCTCACGCCGATTCAAAAGCAAGACATGCTCAAGGCGCTTGTCGAGAAGCTCGACCCGGAGCTCTTTTCCGACATTGGTACGGAAACTTATTAAGTTTTCAAGTCGATGTCAACGAATGGGATTAGATACGGGGCGTCTCACGGCGCGCATCCCGATCGTCATGTTCAAGGACGCGACGTCGGGCATCGACTGCGACATTTGTGGTGCGCCCTTGCATTATTGAAGTATCAAGTCGTCGACGGTTGATACTCTATAGTGGAAAATGCACTGGCGCTGCGCAACACGCGGCTGCTGCGGACGTATGCCCTTGCCGGTACAATTTGTCTTTTTTTATTGAGGACAAGTTGTACAATCTGCCGCTATTAGATCCACGCGTGCGCATTCTGGCCTTCTTTATCAAGTATTGGGTCAAGACGCGCGAAATGAACAACGCGGCCCAAGGCACATTGAGCTCGTACGGCTACCTCCTCTTGCTCATCCACTACCTCCAGGTATCCATCTATCCATCGATCCACTGGATATGTTCACATGCCGCTCGACTCGCTAGCGCACGAGTCCGCCGGTGCTGCCCGTGCTCCAGACGCTGCCGCCGCAGTGGCAAGGTAGAAAATTTTCAACAAAAAACATATTTTGAAATTGGCGCGAAAATCAATGTAGGGGAAATCTGGTGCCGCTGCTACCGCGACGAGACGGAGACGACGAAGGATCCGAGCGCGACGTGTCCGTACCGCCCCTGCATGCTCAAGGGGCGCGACCAAGCCGACGGCCCGCGTCTGCCAAATGTCGCCTTTGGCGAGGCCGGTACGAAAATGATGCCAACCCCAAAAAAATGGCGACTTCAATTCCCCGTAGAAACCTACTTTTTCGACCCGGTCCACGACGAGCACTGGCACGCGCTGCGCTCGTTTGGCGCGTGGAACCGATCGAGCGTCGGGTCGCTCCTCCTCGGTGCGTGTTTCCGTGTTTTTTGCTGTCATAGTCGAATTGAAAGATTGATACTTTGTGTCGATGACTAGGGTTTTTCAAGTACTATGGCGACGTGGGCTTTGATTACGCCCACCACGTGGTCTCGGTGCGCATGGGCCGGTACAACAAGCCATTGTCTTGCCGTGCATGTGACGGTCACGTGGCGTAGGACGCTGCTCAAGGCCGAGAAGCCGCAGTGGAAGCAGCACCACCGTCTCGCGATTGAGGATCCGTTTGAGCTCGACTATGACGTGGCGCACGTCGTCAAGGGTGCGCGGTACGCCTTTGTGTTGCCGATTTTATCTTGGATTTGTTTGGATTTATGAGGATTTGTCGCGTAGCTTCAAGTATGTCCGGCAGCAGCTCGCGCGTGCGTACTGGCTGTGCGTGCAGGCCAACATGGAGGGCTACGGCATGGACGAGATCATGGACATTCTCTGTGCGCCCATCGTGCACAAGGACAAGGCTAGCGACAACGAACCCGCGTCGACCGACAAGTAGCTAGCTGTACAGAACCAGCATGTAGCACCCAACACACACGCTCCGAGTTGTTCTCAAGACCATAAAGTGTACTTTGAATATGATCCTGTAACTTTGAGTCAATCCATTGCACACCAGTGCAGCTACTGCCGCATTAAGGACAATCCAAGGCTTGGACAGATTGGACCATTTTCAAGAAGAGAAAGAGGTGCCCCTCGCGCGATGGGACGAGCAGACACGAACACCAGAAGAGTAGAAGAAGAGAAGCTCAAGCAGCCATAAGAGAATAAAAACCAGATACGCTCAAGCCATTCCGGAAATGGCAGCCCGTAGCGAGATAGCCTCGGCCACCTCTGGGCGGGTGGGGCTCCAATACACATCCGATCTGGTCTGGTCGGCCGTCGACTTCGTTTTTGGAGAAAAATAGACGAGGAGGAGCATCTGGCAAGGTGGAAATCTGGCTGAACATTGGAAGTTTGGTCTATTGCTTAGCTTGGTATCGGTACTACGTACCGACCGAAAGCCTGTAGCCAGCCCGAGATGATAGGTGCGCGGCGCTAAAACTTGGGTTCCTGCCTATCTACTAGCATCTTCCGACGCCAAATTGATGTATTCGGTGATTAAGTGATCGAAACCACTCGAACGTGTAGTTTTCTGATTCGGGATAGTGGGCGCTGCGATTGGAGACGCTATTCAGAGGAGCTACTATTCAGAGGAGCTACATATCAGCAGAGCAGAAAATCTGACGACTCCGTTGCCGCGCTGACCCGCAGACGTGGTAAGATCTGGGCGTCGATCCGTTGTGATGCGTGCGGTGATATAAGTATCAAGGCCAAAAACCTATAGGATTTTTATTGATCGCCACGCAACGTCTTGCATCGAGATTGTATTTTAGTCATCACACTCATTTCGGCTTAAACGGACGCGAAAGTTTCGAGCCGACGCGTCTTTTCCCCGGCCGCAGAGCGATTGTGCGGCCAGTGCACAAGGATATTTGCCTTGGAAGGGTTTATCGGTCCCGGCAGCATGTGTCTTTCGAGTACCACGGTTCAAGTTGGCATTTGGACAGGACAGGACAGCTGCCGACGACCGCAACGATCCAACGCATGGATCCAACGCGTAGCCATGAATCCAGCTGTGTTGTACAGTACTGCACTTTTGTGTGGAACAATCCCACAACGTGATGGCCTCGAATCACTTCAAGGGTCATGGAAGGTTGAGCATGATGCTCGATCAAGTCGTCACCTCAACGAGTAGCTCGCACCATTCCTTCCCTGGGGCACGGGCCCCTCGCACGCGGATGCGACCTTTCCGAAGGCAGTGTAATGGAACGAAGAAGAACAAGAAAAATGACGGGAAACGTACCAGTAGCATATCTCTGGCGACCGCCCAGTAGCTCCGACCGGCCCGTACCCCCCCACATCCTTGCATTTGACCGCTCTCTTTTGCCATGGAAACCTTGACTCCTTTCAGCAGCGCGTCGGTTGGTGCAAACTAATTGCTGGCAAGTAATGAAATGCTGCGGTACATTTCTCGCCGTTGGACACCAGAAATGCATGACATGACGGCGTGATGATGTGTGATTCGATGTTTCAAAGAGCGTTTCAATCAACATTTTGAGGCGCTTTTAAAATTGATCTTGGTATTTCTATTGGGCATGTCATCTCTATGCCAAGTAGAAGAAAAATGAGGCGTTCGAAACAGCAAAACTTGATTTTTGTATGTGATAAAACTAAAAATAATGAAATTTGCTCGAATGCTCAGATCCCACGATTAGGCGCAGGCAGCGTGGTGGCCATGCAAGGCGTGCTACACAATGCGATGGTCGATGGCGTCTTGACGCTGGTCTGCTCAGGGTCCGACCAATACAGCACGTCACTCGGGCACGGAGGCTAGCCGACCATCAAGTGCCCGTAATAAAACACGCTTCGTTGTTTGAAACACACGTTTTATTCTTCGAACCGTGTGGAACAATTCAATATCGCTCAACCTAGTTCATGGGTGGATTGTGTCTACGTCGCCCGTTTCTATTCCCTTGGCTTTGCCCGACGGTCGCCACACGCCAGATGTTTGTCGATTGAAAGCGGCTTGCTGAATACTTCAATCAAGAGCATGCATTTCTCCACGCTTCCTTCGATTGTGCGAGCGAACGACGCGAGCAGCAGCAGGCCATTCATTGCCGCGCCCCGAGTTTCTTTTCTGATGAAAGAGATGCGTGCGATACGTTCCCACTCACTGCGTCCAGCGGCTACAGTAATCGAATCACCCATTTTCCTCGAAGGTGTGGCGCGTACGACGATAGGTATTCCAACCCAGGGGGTGGAATGCCCACTTCCGTTCGATCCAGCGACCAGCTAGCAGAATCGAACCTGTTCGTATTCGGTGCCAGAGAAAATTGAGCGTCGTCTCCTCTGCAGCCCAATCCAACCCGATCTCCTAAACTCAATTGCCATCAAGAGCCACCTCGATGATGGTTGGTTCTTACACAGTCGTCATGGCGAGCCAGATGCATTCGGACGGTGGTGCTGGGGAGACCGCCGTAGTACGGTACTGAAGATGCAGCTTTTGTACTGCCTGATAGGCGTCCTGCCTCCAAGATGTTCGATTCGATGGTACAATTGCAGTCGACGAGGCATGCACTGCATATTCATACCAAGTCTATCAGTACACTGTAAAGTACACTGTACGAGTGGATGCACGGCGTCGTTGGTTGCCACAAAATTTGGCGGCGACCGATCGCTGCCGCCATCCGTTGGGTGCAGCCGTGCGAAGCGGCGATAGGGTCGGACTGTACTGTACGACGACGGCCACGGCGCACTGCCTTCGTCTTGCACACGTCGTGTGTGGACACATTGTCTGCCTCGACCCTCCAGCGTCGCTCGCCAGTTGTAGTGTGACTCGCAAGCCGACACGGTGCTGCATACTACAGTCACACGGTTCAACCGGTCCGCACGGTTTGTGGCCAGCCGCCGTATGACACCTCTGCGATCTTTTGTCGCGCGACAGGCGGTCAGCTGGTGGGAATGGCACCCGTGCATCGTTGCGCTCTCGAGTTCATTTTCACATTCGCCGCCGACCACACCGATGGCCTATCCACCGACGACGGCGCCTCCGTTGCGCCACGACGACGACGACGACGACGTTCGCAGCCCGGTCGCGGCCGCGCACTACGAGGTCGAGACGCCCCGCGACGACAGCCAGAGCATGGTCAGCGTGCTTGTCGACGCGCCGCCACCGGCATTGCCGGCGCCCACCCACTCGCTCTCGTACCGGCCCGACATTGACGGTCTCCGCGCGCTCGCCGTGATCCCGGTCGTGGTGTTTCACGCGTATCCCACGAGCATTCCCGGCGGCTTTACCGGCGTCGACATCTTTTTGTCATTTCCGGGTACCTCATTTCCGGCATCCTCTTCAAGGAGACGCGCCAAGGCAAGTTTACGTACGCCAACTTTTACAGCCGGCGTATCCGGCGCATCTTTCCGGGGTTGATCCTCGTGCTCACGTTTACAATCGTCGCCGGGTGTCTCTGGTACCTCGAGGAGGCGCTCGTGAGCATGGCCAAGACGCTCGCGGCCGGCACCGTCTTTGGCGCCAACATCCAAGTGCTCTTGCTCAAGCAAACGTACTTTTCATCGAGCGTCAAGGAAGACCCGCTCCTGCACCTCTGGTCGCTCGGCGTCGAAGAGCAGTTCTACATCTTTTGGCCGTTTGTCGTTGCGCTGCTGGCCAAGCTCCCGGCCAAGGCCGCGGTCGCCGGCCAGGTGGTCATTTTGGTCGCGAGCTTTGCGCTCAACATTGCGATGCTCGGCCACGACGGCAACAACAACTGGTCCTTCTACTTTCCATTCTGCCGGTTCTGGCAAATGGCCATGGGCGGCCTCCTTGCCTACATGAGCCTCGACCCGTCCGTGCCCCGCCTCGCGTCCGTGTCGACGGTCGGTGCGACGGCGGTCGGCGCGGTTGGCTTGGCGCTCATTGTCGTCGGCTTTGTCTGCATTGACGAATCGATGGCCTTTCCCGGGTATTGGTCGCTGCTCCCGACGGTCGGCGCCGCGCTCTTGATCCTCTCGGGGCCCGACACGCCGCTCCACCGATGGACGCTCTCGCTGCGCCCGGTCATCTTCGTTGGCCACATCAGCTACGCGCTGTACCTCTGGCACTGGCCGCTGCTCGTGTACGCCAAGGCCCGCTTTCCCAACGACGCGCTGCGCCCGTGGTTCCAGTCGCCGTACATGATGATGGTCTACTCGGTCGCCGCGAGTGTGTGCACCTTGTATGGCGTTGAGAACCTTCTGCGCCGCCGGAAGCACAAGCTCGTCGTGCCGTGCCTCTCGCTTTGCATGGCGATCCTCTTCGTGCTGGGGCTTGTCATGACGCATTTTCCCACGACGTTTTCGGTGCTGTCGCAGCCCAAGCCGATCTCGTCCGGTCCGATTCTGACGCCGGTGGCGACACACATTAATGGCACCGCGGCCGAAGTGCCCAACATGAGCAAGCCGCCCATGTACGAGTCGCCGACCGTCGCCAAGATTCTGGCCGCCAAAGGCGACTTCCAACCGGACGGACCGGAATTTCACACGGTCGACGCTGGATCGCCGTACATCCCGACGTCGGAAAACATGATTTTGAACATGGGCCAAAAAGACAATCTTGTGATCGTCTTTGGCGACTCGCATGGCCACATGCTCAAGCCGCGCTTCTCGTACCTTTACCGCCAAGCCGTCAACAAGTCGGCGCCGTTCCCGACCATTGTCTTCAAGACGCGCAACGGCACGCCGCCGCTCGGATGCACCCCGGGGCACGCCGACGTGGTCGCGATGATCAAGCAGGTCAAGCCCAAGGCGGTCTTTTACGCGACCGACTGGCCGCAGTGGATTCGCCCGAACGCGGGCGCGGCCGACCACGGAACATCGCCGCAGTGCTGCACCCCGGGGTACGTCGACGCGTGCAACAACCAGAGCCCCAAGGACGCCAAGCAGCTCCTTGCGACCTTCCAGAGCGAGCTCGCAGCGTTCACGGCCCTCGGCATCAAGGTGTTTGTCGCGACGCTCAACCCGGAAGGCCCCGCGTTCAACTTTGCCAATATGCTGAACGGCAACAGCGTCGGCGCCGTCGCGCCCGTGAGCAAGTCGGCGTACAAAGCCGCGCACGCCGAGCTGATTGCGATGGTCGAAGGCGCGGTCAAGGCCGTGAACGGAACCATCATCGACTACACCGACAACCAGTGCTGGAAGGACGACTGCAACGTCGTCTCGAACGTCGGCGAGCCGCTCATGCGCGACAACGACCACTTTCGCCCGGCGTACGTTGCGAGCTACCTCTCGGTCGTCGACCAAGTCGCCATCGCAGGGCTCAGCAACGCGACGTCGGTCAAGACATGGTAGCGCGTTTTTCACTATTTAGATATTCTTTATGAAAATGTCCTTTTTTACAAAAGAAAAGTGTATGGTTTCCCTGTTGCAAAGTCAAGAATTGCGCCATCGCAGCCTCCACCCATGCATGTATTTCCATTGCTGCTTCATGGCCCGAGACCAAGCGTTTCCTCCACTGGTACAGCACTCTGTGAGCACATTCCCTTGCACTCCATCGGAAAAATTTCGTTTCAAAATAAAGTTGTATGGTTTTCCGGAGCCTTGATACGGACCGTTGGTATATCAACGATGCTCGCCGCTTGCGACTAGAGTAAAGAGGTGGGCTGAGCTGGCTGGAACGTTTGAATGCGAAGCGTTGTTTACCGGTATTTGCGACGACGGCGCGTTGGCCTACGCCAAAGTCAACCCTCGGCAGACGCGCCGGGCAATCGCGCGCGTGGCGGCGGAGGAGAATGCAGCGTCGACGGTGCATTATAGAGAACTTTGTCGGTCCTGGTCGACCACGCCGTCCGCATCTACTGCCTCGAGAAAGTCGTCCCTACCGAATCCACAACGAGCGCGCGCACTTGCTTCTGACTTGGGTCGCGCACGCTCGCGGCGAGTTAGAAGACCGACAAGCAACGGCAAGGTCAGAATCTAGATCGATTCAGGCGCTAGTTACATTGTGAGATAATAAATGCTGCGTGATAGCAGTGTGGTACTACCTCGTGCCAAACGCGAAAGTGCGGTGCACCGACGCCGTCAAGAACGAGGCCCATGCCAAGCTCGCGTCTGCTCGCCGTGGACCCTGGGCGCGCGCGGCCAAAGTTGATGGCTGTCGAGGGCTACGAGCTCGACTCGTTGGCAGTTCGAGCACAGACCGGATCGCAGGCGACGTCGAGGTTCGCCACGAGCAATACGTTGGCGTGGCACTGCCAGTAGTCTCGGCTCGGTGCAGTGTTCAAGCAGTAGGACGTCATGCGTATGATGCTCGAGCTTGAGCCATCGGAATCAGCGCCGAGAGACGACGCTGCGCTGGTCGACGTGCGAGAGAGGCCGTCGTGCACATTGGCCAGGGCTCCGCCCAAGGGCTGGTTCGGTGGCTCGTCATGCATGGATAGGCTGCGCCATGCCTACAGCGATGTCGCGTGAGCGCCTCGGCCTGAGCCCTGCGCACGGCTTGCCACGTATCACGTGTCTGGGCTGGTGGTGATGATCGGTTCGAGCGGCAAGAACACTGGTGATTGGCTCAAAAGCGAAATCATTGACGCTCTGATTGGCCACAAATACAACATCTTGTCACTCTGATTGGCTGAAACACTTTGGCCTGGCGTTGCGAAAATGTGGGAGACCGACGAGGAACGCTGCATTGCGACCGAACGACACCTCGTGATGGCGTGTCCGTAGAGAATGCTGATGGATTCTTCTCGAGCACAATGCGGCAGCGTTAGTGGTGCTCGAGGAGCCTCGGCGTCGTCTTTCTGGCCTCGCCTGTCGTTACTATTGGCGTTCGCCATTTACAACCATAATTACCATATTTTGGTGAACACTGGCCCGCCGCGCCGGCGGATCGACCAGAATGAAGTTTGAAAATGA
>NW_012156600.1:0-25748 GCF_000151545.1 Saprolegnia parasitica CBS 223.65
GGTGTGAGTGCCCAAGCAACGACGGCGACCAACAAACTGGTCGCACACGGACGATGGAGTCGTCCTTGCTGCAATTCGTGCAAGTAGGGCGTAGGTAGTGTATATAAGGAGACATTCTGTGGATTAACATGGAAAAAATGCATTGGTTTACTTCTTGGCCTTCTTCATGCGCGCCTCGGCAAACTTGTTGGCCATGAAGCGAGCCTGCTTGGACTTGGTGTTCAACGTCATCGACATGCCGATTTTGCTGCCCTTGCCTATCGGCTGGTTCTTGCCCTGGATCTTATTGGCCGCAGGCGCCGCGGGCTTGGCTGCCGTCTTTTGCTGCGTCTTGACGGGCTTGGCTATCACGTCGGCCTCCTCTTCCTCCTCCTCCGCTTCCTCTTCGTCTTCCAAAACTTCGGCCGCCACTTTATCCTCGGCGTCGTCCTCACTGGCCTCGTCGTCGGCATCGGCCGCATTCTTGTTGGCCTTCTCGAGCTGGCGCTTGGAGGGTTCATTGGACTCGTTGTCCGAGTCAGATTCGTCCTTGTTGCTGTCGTCCTCGGAGCTGTCGTCGGGCTTGGCGTTGGCGTACTTCTTGAACTTGGCCACGAAAAAGGCGTCCATGTTGGGCACGTGCGGGTCGAAGCGGCGCGTGAGCGTCATGCTCTGAAGCGCTGCTTCTGGTAGCGGGTGAAACCGGGCTTGCCGTGATTGAGGCCGCAGTCATCGAGCTTGACTGCGCGCTTCTTGAGCGCATACCCGACGACCGCCTCGTTCTCTTCGACCATGACCGAGTACGTTGAGTAGACAATGACGCCACCCAACGCGCTCTTGGCGTCGACGGCCGCGAGGATGAGCTCCTTCTGGAGGTGCGAGAGGTGAAAGACGTCCCTTTTGGTTGTCTGCGTCGTAATGGACGGCATATCTAGCGCGTCGCGGGCTAGGTCAAGAACGTCACCCTTGCCGAGGTCGAGGAAATCGTTGCCGTTGCGTTGTCGCGCATCGCAAAAAAGAACGGGTCACAACAAACCACGTTCAAGGCGTGGGGCCTTGGTTTCGTTGGTAGCTGGTAGTCCCAGCACCTGCGACGCGGCGGCTCGTAGCGAACTGCTGGCGCGCGAAGCGGACGCCAACGGGCCAATCTTACAGCAGTGAAACCTGGGAGAATGCAAGGTTTCACTTGATCATTGAATGTAATTAAACACTGGACGCGCCATTCGTGACCAAATTGATGTGAGATTGACCCGTTGGCATAAAAAGCGTGCCCTTGCAGAGAATTTCTCTCCACTGGCACGCTTTTTATGCGGTCATTTTTCTTTTGCCGACCTGCCCGACACATAGCGCACTGGGCAGACTAGGTCGAGCTCGCGGGCCCACCGGCCGTGCCCGAGAGCCGGGCGACGTGCCCGATCTGCAAGACCAAGATATCTATTCGCTGTCAAGTGGGCTGGCACGACGGTCTCACGTGCGACGCATACAAGCGCATGGTAGACCGGCGGCGACCAAGAGCAAGCCCAGCTCGTGCCGCTCAAAGAAGAGATGGGCTGGATACAGTATCCCAAGTGCTGCGTGCTTGTCGCGCGCTTCATGGGCTGCAACTTTATGCGTTGCGAGTGGTATGTGCGCTCATCATCGTCGACGCGCTTCACCTCACACGCGTCTTGATTTAGCGGCGAGCCCTTTTGCTCCGGAACCCCCTACAAGCACGGTTCCGACGCTCCATAGCCGTTCCGACCCGAACAACCCCCACAGAAAGGTCCACCATCCCGACCCTTTTTGGTCCACATCCACAGGTATAACGATGCCATGCCGCGTAGTTTGGCTGTATCTGGGCGTTGTTTCCGCCAGCCGCGCCGGTTGGCGCTGCCGCCGCCCATGAGCGCGAGCAAATGGCTCAACGTCTCTTTAAAGACAACCAAATGCCTCGCGCTTCTGTTGCCGCCGAGACCGCTGAACGCGCTACCGCAGTGCAACGCCAACGCGTGCAAAGCGTGCTCGAGCTTGACGCGCACGTCCAGCGCCAAGTGGCACAGCTCCCGCGGCACGACCTCGCCCAGGTGGCTCGCGTGGTACAAGCCCACGGTATTCCCAACGACCGGAGCGACAAGTTGCCTAAAGTGCCGCACGCCTTTCCCGACCGGCTCGCCACACCAAGAGCCATATCCAAAGCCAGCACAGGCACTTCGCTCCCATGCAGCACCGGCCCCCGCGACAAAGGCACACAAGAAGGCCTGACCCTCTTGTGTGCACTTACGATGCCCCAGCTCCTTATGCCGGCCTCGCGATGGGTAAGCCACTCGGATTGTCTGTGCATGAAGACGCATTCACGTGCAACTAGATTACATGCCACCATTGCACCCGGCCCCGCCGCCCATATCCCAGTTTGTGATTGGCGGGCAAGCCGGCAGCTCGAGGCTATCCGACTTGCCCGCCAGCCACCGCCTGTAATGCCCCCGGCGCGTTCATGTAGTGCCAGGGCACCTTGTACAAGGCCAGCCCTTGCCCCGTGTGGCCCTGCAACCAGAGCGAAGCGGTCCGCACCAGCACTCGACCAAGCTTCTCCAATGACAGCCTCTGCCGACGGCAAGGCGACCAAGTTTCGGTGAGCGGGCAAGCGGGCGATTTTGGACGTGAGTATGGACTCGCCAACAGCGCTCGCGTCAAGACTAAGACAAAGCGACAGGACACGTAGCATGCGTGGTTGCCGTCAATGTGGTGGCACGCCCCAGTGCATGTGTATAAATTTCAATTTCTTGTTTTTGTTTTGGCGGCATGGCGCGTTGGACTTGTTTCCTGTGCCGGGCCGAGTCGATGTCGCGAGTAAAGGGTCGGGCTGCAAAAAGTGCATGAGATCACCAGCTTTAGAGTGTATATATTGACTGAGGGGACTGGAGCAAGGGCAAACTACACCTTAAACTACCTCAGAGATTACCCTCGGCAACTATGCAGCATATACAGTACATCCAACCCGGCGGAATGCGGAGCGTAGTGGTGGACCTCGCACTTGATGCACTTGTCGACTAGTGGTGGACCTCGCACTTGATGCACTTGTCGACTGTGTCGGCAAAAAAGAGCGAGCTAACGCTGGTCATGTAGGGTGACTGTGCAGTCAGACGCAGTTAACCTCGAGTGTGCCCGTGTTGCAGCTGTTTGCGTCGTCGATCTTGGATGAGATTGTTGTGGACGGGGACCTCGACGCGGCGACGCGGTCGTTCATCGCGGCGGTCGCCGCCAAGCTGCTGCCGCTTCTGCAAAGCAACAGTCTCTACAGCTTCCTCTGCGCCGTGCTGCGTCACGCCAATGATGCGCATGACGCTGAAGACAATGCCAAGCGTCTGTACCTTCTCGGCGAATTCTTGCTGCTCGAACTGACCAAGACAGAGACGGTCTTGGACCGCACGGTCCGATCGCTCATCCGTGTCGTGCATCTTGAAGGCGCGGCGGTCGTCGTCGAGCTCGCGACGTTGCTCAAGGTGCACGTGTCCAAAGGTCTGAGCAGTCATGTGGTGTCGTTCCTGCAAGCGATTCTTGTCGACGTCGCTGACGACGACATGGCGCTCGAGTGTGTCTGGTACAACCTCTTCAAGCTCTACGTGGCCGACGGTGTCTACGAGAGTGCCCACTCCAGAAGCTGGTGGCGCTCGGTGCGAGTGCACCGTCGCTGGACGAGTGCGCCGGTACTTTGTCTTGCAGCTATGTGACGCTGGCCGGGTCGACATCGTCTGCGACATGAGCTGGGGTGCGTTCGAAGCGCAAGTCGAAGAGCTGCTTCTGTGGCAAGCCGCCAACACCCACGCGCACTTGTCGCGGGTGAAGTCGTCGCAGAGCGCGTCGGCCTTGTACCGTCTCCTCTACACCGACAGCTTGCAGTCGGTGTGTGCATGCGGCCCGCGCCATGAACTCGTTCTGTCTCCGCCTCGAGCTCGAGCCGTTTGCGCCGTCGATCATCCAGGTCCAGCGCGACGCACTCCTTGCGGCCTCCAACGTCTTGGAGCTTGTGTCGGAAGCGCATCGGGGGTTGTGTCGCAGGCCGGTCTCGCCTCGGACGCTGGCGACTGCGCGCTCACCGTTTTCTTGGCCTCGGATGTCCACAAGCAACTGCTCTTGGTCCGCGGCAAGCTCGCGTCGCCCGAGCACAGGCTGGCACTAGGGTCGCCCGCGGTGGTCTCGCTGCTGCCGACACACCTCGCCCCGTGCGGCTTGCGGTTGTTCGAGCTCGTCGGCGATTGCGCTGGCGCTCCGTGCAGTCGCTCGTGCCTCGGATCTTTCTTGGTTTGCTTATCCGAAAAAGATATGACGTCGTTCGGTTGTGATGCCGAGCGTGGATTGGTTAAAAAGAAGCCAATGAAAAAGGGGAGAAGTGTCGGTTTTCAAATCAACGGCAACGAGGGATGCCAACGCAAGACGAGGTAGGTCGCCGACCCTGCGACCTGCGACGATGTGGACGATAAGCGATGATGTAGATATCGCTTCACAGTGCTGCAGCATATGGTACCTTGGCTGACGTTCAATCCTATCTCAACAGAGGCGTCAACGTCAACTGCATGCACGTACGTTGGATCTCTTGAATTGAATTATTTTACATTTACCCATTGGAGTAGCATGGGTCGACACCACTGCACAAAGCTGCTTCTGAAGGTCGAGTGGACGTTGTCTGCCTCTTGCTGGAAAAAGGCGCCGATGTGAACGCGTCCAAAGCGGTATGATGTTTGTATTGACCGAAAAGTGTTCTTCGACTAGCTTGAATGGATGCGTGTGCTGTGTAGGATGGTCAAAGGCCATTGCACCAAGCTGCTTTCTATGGTCAAGTGAACGTCGCCCGCCTCTTGTATGAAAAAGGCGCCAATGTAAACGCGTCCAATGCGGTACGCTTCTGCCTTTTTAAGCTGTTTTGATGCATCTAACGACGTAGACGGGTTATACACCACTGCACTATGCCGCTGAAAGAAACAAGTCAGAAATGGTCCAACTGCTCTTGGATAGAGGCGCCAAAATCGACGCCAAAAACAAGGTAACGTTACGTACACTCCACTCCATGTCGCCGTATGATGCTGGCATGAAATGTGCTCAAGACATCTTCAATAAGCAACAATTATTTTTCTAGGATGGCAAAACACCGCTTGAGGTCGCAGAAACACGCGGTTGTGAGGATCCAGTCGCAACGCTTTTGCGTGACTATCCTCGCATGCAAGAAGAGCAGGTACTATATAGTTGAGCGAAATGACACGCTTTTCTGCCGCGTCTATACTCACTCTCCGTTATAGCTCTTTGTCGCACTGCGCGAGAAGCGCATTCCTGACGCCGTGCGCATCCTCCTCAACAACTTTCTCCACGTCAACCTCCGCGACAGCGTAAGCGTCTCAATTCAAACGATTTACCATTGATGATAGATATGACTCATATGAGTGTAGTCTGAGACGCCGCTGCTGCACTTGGTCGTGGCAACGCAAGATCTGTCACTGCTTCGATTTTTGCTTCTCAAACCTGACCTCCAAATCGATGCCAAAGACTCGGTATTTCCATATATCGACTTCTTGACCCACATTCTCACGTAATGAAATAGACGGGTCGCACGGCTCTCACAGTCGCCATTACCGCCGACAACGCCGAGTTGGTTCGGGCGCTGTACCTAGCAGGCGCAGTCGTTGATCTCGTCGACAAGGTGGGATATTGACTTCGTTTTGGTGAGAATATTGACAATGTGGTACAGAGTCTATGTGCTTCAACGCCGACCTTGGTCGCCGCTTTGCGCCAAGCAGCCTCCATCAATGACGACAGCACGGTGGATGAACTACTGCGTCTGGGCGTCAGCTGCTCGTTGGCCAACGAGGTATGTAGCATTGCGTTGGCAGGTCTCAAACATGTTGACGTCATCTAGAAAGGCGAGACAGCGTGGCATATGGCGGCTGCAAAGGGGCATATGTCCATCATCACGATGCTGCTCCAACAAGAGACCAAGGACGAGAACGGCATTGACGTGACCAACCATGTGCCCCCTCCTACACACTTCTTCTCTTGCAATATGGACTCTTGGGTTTGTCTAGGCGGGAGAGTCACCCCTTTTTGTCGCTGCTGCTGCCGGCCACGCCGACGTTGTCGAGGCCCTTGTCCTTGGCAACGCAAGCATGCATTGCGTCTCTAATGTACTGGCTGTGCATTGAATGCTCCCATCATCCTTGAGCAACCGTGGTTTTAGACTGACTCGACGCTGCTGCACGCGGCCATCCTTGGCGGCAAAACGAGCATCCTGGAC
This sequence comes from Saprolegnia parasitica CBS 223.65, assembly GCF_000151545.1. Lineage (NCBI taxonomy): Eukaryota > Oomycota > Saprolegniomycetes > Saprolegniales > Saprolegniaceae > Saprolegnia > Saprolegnia parasitica. The sequence goes on from NW_012156600.1 coordinate 6,239, forward strand.
CAACTCTTCTTGTTTTGCGGCGATGCCAAAGATGCTTGTGACGAGGTAGACAATATTGTCTGCCATGGATGATTGTTCAACGTATTCTCCATCTCAACTAGATGGGACAGACACCGCTGCACATCGCGGCTGCCAAGAATCTCGTTATCGCCGTAAAGTACCTCGTAAAGGCCAAGGCTAACGTCTTTGCAACGACAATAGTAATGCATCGTCCTGATAGTGGAAGCTCGGACCTGACACGATTTCGGTAGACGGGCAAAACGCCATTGATGTTAGCGACCGACCGCCGCGTCATCGCAATATTGCAACAGGCTGAAAACAAGGGCAAACTGAAGGTATTCCTCTCAAGTTGATGTGGAATAGACTGCAGGCGTGTGCGTTCTAGAAACCTCGGCTCTCGGACGCTGAGCTCGACCAGCTCGTCGACCGCATCTGCGACTCGGAGGCGATGCTAAGCAAACTCATCCAGCGGGTTTGCAACCGCCTCGACATCGGTCACGAAGCTTTGGAGGTAACGTTGCTGCATGTGACACAGCATTCCCTACGATGTAGGTCTCGGTGGATCGACCCGAGGGCACACGAGGCGCCAACGTACAAGTTATTTTGGACAATACATGTCCATGCAGACGTATATGTAATCTAGGGGCATGTACAAGCTGTCTTCGTCAACGACGCCAGCCAAGTGCTGCTGGCTGACGATAGCCATTCCAATGCCGCGAACGAGGTAACTGTTTTGCCTCGTCTCTTGAGCATCAAAGCGACGCTGGAACGGTGTAGGCGGCCGACTCTTCTCTGCACCTCGCTGTACAAACCAACGACCACAAGACGTTGATGTCGCTTTTGCGATCGCCCGGCATCAAGGTCGACGTCCGCAATGCGGTACAAAAACGAAGCGATCAACGACAAAAATAGCAATGACAATATTGTTGCTGTTCAGGCAGGCGTGACGCCGGTGATTCTGGCCATCCAGATGGGCCACCGACGCCTTGCGACGATGCTCCAGAATGCCGCACACCGTGCCATCCCTAGCGTACACATCAGATTCCTAATCGATCTTTCTCTAATATGGGCGGCTCTAGGTGCCGGCCTCGGACATTGAGCTGGATCAATCTAGTCCACTCTATGGCACCGTGTACCCGGGCACATTGAACGGTCGTGTCGTCGCCATCAAAACGTCCACCGATGAGTCTTCCGCCCAAGCAATCATCAACGAGATGGAGATAATGCAGCAGTAGATCCCTTTGGTCTTGTGGAACGATCTGAGCGGCGATGGCTGTAGGTGCAACTCGCCGTACGTACAGCTGCTCCTCGCCGTCTCGGATATCACGACATCGAGTCCCAAGCTTATTCTCGAGTACATGGACGCGGGGGATTTGCGCAGCTACCTCGACGCCAAGCGACTCGGTGAGCCCACCAAGGTCAACGTCTCACCACTGCAAGTCGCGTGGGTGATTGCAAATGCGCTCGCCGATTTACATCACAACGGCGTCTTCCACCACGACCTCGAGAGCTACAATGTCCTTCTCTCCTCGACCAACTACATTAAAGTCGCGAATCTCGGTTGCGGCCTCGAGTCGGACACAACGACGGGCAAGAGCACACCGTACTGGATAGCGCCCGAGGTACTTGCGTCGACGAGCAACTACAGCTGTGCCGCCGACATTTACTCGTTCGGTGTCATCTTGACTGAGCTGGATACGCTTCAAGTGCCGTTTCACGATGTCAAGGGCCTCGGGTACTGGGGTATCATCGACGGAGTCCGTCTCGGCAACCTCCGTCCGACGGTGAGCGCCAACTGTCCGCAGTGGCTGCGAGATCTCGCCAACGCCTGTCTGTCGTTCGACCCGACGCAGCGTCCGTCAGCACTCATTATTGTCCAGGCCCTCCAAGAGCTGCTCTGGCACATCGAGGAAGCGTTGGTGACGCCTATCAAGCGTGAGCAAACGGGCAAGCTGGCAGAGTTGAGTACGGGTAGTCCTACGGTACGCTCAGCACTTGGTATGGTCGTTGGTGGAATGACTCCTTGCCATTAGACATTCAAATCCGACGATGGCCCAGAAACTTTGATCAAGCCAGCGACGAGCGATGTGGCCAGCGACGCCAATACAGCATCGGCTGCCGTCACGCCCACAACGTTCATGACACCGGCAAAGTCAGCGGTCGGACCAACAACGCGACTTGTGAATACGTCTGACCATCGTCCTTGTAGACGACCTCGAGCGCGAAGTCTATAAGCACGCAAATCGTATGCCGGCTCTGCCATGCCTCCAACTGGCTCCTGCAGACGCATTGCCAAGGCTGCGCGGAAGAGCTCGCCCCCGTTGCGTTCAAGCTCAAGATGCTTCTCAAGCGTCTTATCGTCGCCAAGAAGAACGGATTTGAGATCGACGACGATCTTTTCTGTGACTACTGCAACACACACCAACCGATTAAGGCGACCACTTGTGACAACTGCGACGATGCGCTTCCGGACGACCACGAGAAGCTGCGCATCCTTATGCTACGCATCGAGAAAGTGACAAAGTCCAAGGCCTGATGTCCAAACTGCACGCCTACATATTCTCCTGGTATAAATCAGGAAACGAACCAATTGCATTACTTCTTCGTTGAGTGTACAACCTATGGACATCGACAGAGCAAGTCCGAACAACGCAGACCAAGACGGTTGATACCGCAGGCCAGATCATCCCCTACATAGTCTCCATCAAGAATGAATGCGAGAGACAGAAATACCGTGAAGAGATCCCCGAATGTCGAGCGCTTGGTCTCCAAGAGGCTGAGGATGGGATGTGCAAACTGACTGCAGTCGTTGACGGACATCTTTAACGAGGGCGAGTTCGGGTCGTTGGGAGGCACCAGCCGCTGCAGTGCAAGGGCGAGCGCCGGTGCGATTGTCGTCGTCTCGTCGAAGAGCAACTTTCGTTCCGACGTCGAGTGGTCTCATGTCCCACGACGGCACTAGCGGCGCGGCAGACGCGCGCGCGTGGCGGAAGAGAATGCAGCGTCGACGGTGCAGTGTAGGGGGCTACGTCGGTGTCTCCTGCTGCAAGCCTGGCCGACCACAGCTCCAGCGCCAGAAATATCTACTGCCTCGAGAAAGTCGTCCATACTGCTATTTGTGTTTTAACCGCAGACGCCATGACAAGACCTAATCCACAACAAGCGCGCGCACGCTCGTGACGAATTAGGAGATCCACAAGCTGCGGCAAGAAATTGTTCGATTCAGGCACCAGTCACATTGCGAGACAAATGTAAGAGACTTAGCAGTAGCACTGCGCAAGGCTCAACCCAGGCGAGAACACAACACGAGCTTAGCAGCGCAAAAGCATGCAAGGCAGGTGGAAAGGGGGCGTCAAATGACCAAGTGCGAGCAAAGCTCCGCCACCCAAAAACCACCTCCTGTGAGAATATATTACATGGACATCATCGATTCTTGGAGACCATCGTTGAAAATACCTGAGACGAATGCGGCGTCTCTCATGCCCCCGTCTTCAACGGTGCCGTCTTCAACGGTGCCGTCTTCAACATGCTGCCGCCTCTGGACGATGCGTCGGACCTCGGGGCCTCCTGCCTCGCCGAGTCCGCGCGTAACGGCGCCCGCGGCCAGCGTCTGGATGGTTCCGTCTTTGATCTGGGCCCTCGGCCGCCTTGCGTCATCGCGCGACGCAGGGCTCGCATGCTGCCTACACCCGGGGGCCGCCGTCGCGGCACTGGTGGTCATCGGCGGTGCGCGCGCTGTCCTGGACCAGAGTCCGACACACGCGTGCGACGATATCCTCGCGACGTGGCTACCCAAGCCACGTGCGCACCTTTCGGCGCGTCTTCCACGACGTAGACGTTTCCGTCGCCGGGCGTGCCGACGGTCCTCTCCGCTAAGGACGTCGGCATCGCTGGCCTGGCCATTCCGGAGCCAAGCCCTTTCGTTCTCGCGAGGGTACGCGGGTCTTGGGCTCATAACCTAAGAGACTTAGCAGTAGCACTGCGCAAGGCTCAACCCAGGCGAGAACACAACACGAGCTTAGCAGCGCAAAAGCATGCAAGGCAGGTGGAAAGGGGGCGTCAAATGACCAAGTGCGAGCAAAGCTCCGCCACCCAAAAACCACCTCCTGTGAGAATATATTACATGGACATCATCGATTCTTGGAGACCATCGTTGAAGATACCTGAGACGAATGCGGCGTCTCTCAAATGTAAAAGTAGTGTGGTACCTCGTGCCAGACCCGAAAGTGCGCTGCGCCGACGCCGTCAGGATCGAGGCCCATGCCAAGCTCGCGTCTGCGCCGTGGACCTTGGGCGCGCACGGCCAAAGTTGATGGCTGCCGAGGGCTATGAGCTCGACTCGTTGGCAGTTCGAGCACAGACCGGATTGCAGGCGACGTCGAGCGAGAGGTTTGCCGCGAGCAATATGTTGTCGTGGCGCTGCCAGCAGTCCCGGCTCGGTGCAGTGTACAAGCAGGAGGACGTCATGCGTAAGGTGCTCGAGCTAGAGCCATCCGAATCAGCGCCGAGAGATGGCGCGCGCTCCGAAGACGACGCGGCGTGCGAGAGAGGCCGTCGAGAAATTGGCCAGGGCTCCGCCCAAGGGCCGACTCGGTGGCTCGTCACTCATAGATAGGCTGCGCCATACCTACAGCAACGTCGCGTGAGCGCCTCGGCTTGAGGCCTGCGCACGGCTTGCCACGTACCACGTGCCTTGGCTGGCGGCGATGATCGGTTTGAGAACTCTGCAAGAACTCTGGTGATTGGCTCAGAAGTAAATTCTTGGCGCTCTGATTGGCCACAAATTGAATCTCTGTCGCTCTGATTGGCTGAAACGCATTAGCCTAGCATTGACGAAAATGAGGAGATCGACGAGGAACGCTGCTTTGCGACCGAGCGACACCCCGTGACGGCATTGAGACTATTGATAGAGTCTCCTCGAGCAGAATAGAGCAGCGTCAGTGGTGCCTGAGGAGCCTCGGCGTCGTCTTTCTGGCGTCGCCGGGTATTACTATTGGCGTTCGCCATTTACAACCATAAATATCCATATTTTGGAGAAAACAGGCCCGCCGCGCCGGCGGATCGACATAATGAAGTTTGGAAATGAAATCGCCCATACTTGCCCGAGTGCTAGACCACACTTTGGGGAGTCCAAAATGCTACCGGTATGTGACATCGCCGTGCGAGCTCTGTAGCGAGAGCAAATGACAGCGGCAAACACTAGTTTGATATAGTGTGCTTTTTCGCTATACCGAAATACTGTACGGGATACAAGGCCTCATCACGCAGCGGTATCGCGTGCACTTTGCCTCCCTCGGCCACATGGAACACACACTTTACATGATCCAAAGAGATGGCGTCCTCGGTTCCCGGGACTTCGATGCATTTTCAACCGAAATTACATGTCGTATTTCGTGAAAACCGACGCTCGGCAGTTCGAGTTTGGTGTGAGTGCCCAAGCAACGACGGCGACCAACAAACTGGTCGCACACCGGGTCAAGACCCATTGCCAACTGTGGCAGCCAGTCTTACGGTCATTGGAGCTTTGGAACTCCGCGATGTCACGTGAAGTATTTGGGCAATTCTGCCACCACCTCGAAAAATAGAAAATGGATTTGCGCATGATTGCGCTACGTGCAGCGTCGGAAACGACATTTACGTCATTCAAGAAGTGTGTGGAGAGGTATACACGGCTGCTACGTGGCGCTGGCACGTCTGTGGGCTGCTACTCGTCGATGTGCTAAATGGTGCTCACACTATTTAAGGCAGGTGAATGAAGTCTTGTGATTGGCTAGAAAGGATCAAGAATTGAGCCAATAAAACATCCTTTCCAGATCGAGTACAGCACACAAGATACTGCGTCTCGGCAACATCGGCCTTGCAGTACTTGCAAACTTCGGCCGCGAGCCACTGGATGCCGTTGGCCTCGACACTCAGCGCGGCCGCACGCAGCGAGTGCTGGATCGCTGTCGCCGTTTTGTCGTTCGGGCGGCCCGTGAAGATCGATACGTACTTGTTGACGAGCACTTGAAAAATGCGATCCATGTGGCAGTGCAGCACCGCGCCCAAGATGGACGCAATGTGCGCGATCGCTTGGACGTTGGACAAGGCCATTAACGTCGTGAGCAGGTGCGGCACAAGGTACGGAAGCACTTCGCGATATGACCATAAACACTTCCTGGAGGCCGGCAAGCGCGTGCTCCAGAACGCGATCGTCCACCAACGAGATACGCTTGACAAGGCGCGGAATGAGCTCATCGATCGAGCCTTCGGGTGGTGCGCGATCGGGAAGATTTCGTCGCGGAGACCGTGGTCCTGCACACGGGCCAAGGTTGACGAGTACCTCGTAGACAGCCTGGGCCGAAACCGACCGCTCGACCGATGACGACTCCGACACAATGGCTTACAGCAGCGACGGCACGAGATACGGGAAGAGACTCTGGCCGAGACCCTTGACGAACATTCCAAGCGCCTTGGACGCGACCGAGCGGACCTTTGGAATCGGGTCGAGCAGCTGCGTCTGGAGGCAGGGCGCGATCGTGTCGAGAAGATACGGCGCGAGGTCCTTGGCGTCGTGGACCATCGCGCACATACTGCTGGCAATAATTTTCTTCGTCTCTGAGATGCGGGCCGTCACGACGCGCTGAAGCACGGATATGTCGAATCAAGTGCTCATCAACTGCAGCATCGCACCCATCGTCTTGTTCGAGACGTGCAAACCTGCGAGCAAACTGAAGCGATCGAGGCAAATCGGGTTGCGCACGACATATGCAGTGTCAATGTGCGCAGCGTGGCGCGCCATCTTCACGTACGGGTGCGAATCCGAGAGCGACGCCGTGAGCTTGAGAATGAACTGCGGCCAATATGAGCCAATCGGATGACGCCAAGGCGCCGAGAAGCTTGATGACAGCCTGCTAGGCAGGATTGTCGACAGGGCAGAATGAGCTCGACACCGTGCACCGAGAGGTTACGCATGATGCCATTTGTCGTGCTGCTCGTGGCTTCGCCGCTAATGTCTGCAAACAACTTGAGGAGGATCGGGAGGGTCACAATCACCTACAGCTTCATGAAGTGCCTTCGCGAGCGCTTCGGCTTCTTCATGACGGACAAGGCGGTCTTGGTGGGCGTTCGGGTTAGACATCCTCATCGCTTATTTGTGGCGCGCAACGACCTGATGCTGCATGAGCGCGGCTATATCAAAGCCCTTGACAACCACCTAGACACCAAAAGAGGCACCCATGCAGCTACCAAACGTCTCACCCGTCGTCGCCTTTGTGGGCAAGTCGTAAAGAATCAAGAGACTTGCATCCTCGACCGCGAGCATGAGTGGCGACAAGCACGTCGCAATCGCGCGCTGGACGGCCTCGGACGAGATTGAGAGCGGCGCGAGACGTTGGCGCAATCGACGGTCGATGATGTCTATGTGCTTGCCGCGACCCGAGGTAAACGACGACGCCTTCGCGCTTGCGCTCGTATGTCCCGATCTCCTTGACGACGAATTCGCCGCCGCCGCTTCTTCGATCGGCGCCTTGAGGAGCGTGACCAGATAGTACGTGTACACAACCCAGTACGAGTCCATCATCCGGACACAGGCCTTGCGCAGTGGCGCCAGCGCTAGGCCACCATGTCACCTCGAGCTCCTCATCCTGGCTTTTTATCGTGGCGTGGGCAGCACAAACATGTATCTAGTCAATATCTCGGAGCCAAGTGGCGTCGAAGACGTGTGATACCTTGCGCGAGACGCGAACGCCTTGAAGAACGAGGTCCGTGCCAAGCGCCGAGGACCACGGGCGTGCGACCACTGTCGGTTACCACCCAAGGCTGGAAGCTCCGCTCGTTGGTAGCTCGGGCAGAAATTGTATCTGAGATACATCGAAACGACGCAACGAGAGCAACAAGTACCGAGGCCATGTCGAGGCCATCGTCCGCACGCCTCGCACATGCTCTCCAGGTCATCGACGTCGGCGTTTGTCTCGGCGCATCGACTGCACAACTCACAGCGGAACCGATGGCCTGAATCGAAGAATGAAGTGACGAAAGAAAGACCTCAGGAAAACAAGGCTCACCGTCCACAGTCGACAGGACGCCCGCTTGCGACCGCTCTAATAGCGTGCGACCAAGGCCCTGGAGCGCAAATAGAAGAACGAGCAGCGCTCAACGCTTCTTCAATTCTCTTGTGAAACGTTTCGCCTTTGCCGAGCGCGTTCTTACACGACTGAACGTTTGCGCGGAAACAGGACATTCTCCGAGTGCCACGTCATAGGAATCGAGTGGTTTTCACATTTTGCGACCTCTGGCCATGAGACACTAGACGGCATCAAATCGTCGTGAGTGCGAAAGAAAAGGCGCGGAACCGAGCATTGTAAGCTCTACGCATTCTACTCCAATCGCTGTACAGGATGCGACGGCTCTGGACGTCGCAAGCCTACATGTAAGACGCAATGGATCGCATTCTGGATAAAGTAAAAGGGGTAATTGTCGCTACTACAAGTGTAGAAACTACGACTACGACGATCGCGTGACTACAAGTGTAGAAGCCGAAGACCACGACGTGCCACCGTGGTTCTTTGCTTTATAACGTTTACAGAGCGCTTTGTATCTTCAAGCAAGCCCTGCGCGCGTTGTACGACTGCATCGGCAACGTAGCGTGGAGTGCTCTGCTCTCCATAGTGTCTTGTATCATAGTGCCTGCCCACTATGGGCGATTTCATTTTAAACATGATGTTGTCGACCAAGTGGCATCGGCGTCCTGGACTGGTGCCTCTAAGATGGCTCTACGATCTTATTGATAGTTTGGGCATCTTGGTTCCCGTCTCGCTACTAGCTACTACTGTATGCCTCGGACGGCGACGCGACCTCGCACTCCGTGCTCTCCACAGCGTCCTCTGTCAATGTACCACGTCTCGGTCATTTCAGTTTTAAGCGCAAAGTAGTCGTTCTGGCGACCTGGTGATGCATTGTGTGGTATGGGCGGAGAGAAATGAATGAAATAGTGCACAATAAGATGTTGGCATTGCAACTTACACGCACAACACGTCCAGCACCGCCGAGTCTTGCCAGTTGCCGGCCGCGACCTCGGCGGCCGTCGTATTGGAGCGCAGCTGGACGCGCGCAAACGCGCGGAGGTTGCGCATAGCCGTCGCAAAGAACTTGGTGTCGTCGTGGTACTGCTGTTGCGCCGCCTTGGCCATGCGCTCGCGCTCGCCGCCCGACAGTCTTAGCACGTGGTTGACGGCGTTGCAGAGATCGCCCGGTGAGTAGTCGGCTTGGAGACCGCTGACATCGCGGAGTCCGTGCTCGCCTTCCGAGCGGCCGCCCATAATCTGGTGCGGGTGGTGATGCACGACCGTCTTGGCATAAACGCCGCTTTCGGGCACAACGATGAGCTCGTTCATTGGTGGCGCATCCGTCGTGATAATGACGCCGCCGGCCGCGCGCGCCTGGTTGATGTAGTGACCGTAGCCCTCCCATCGGCTCGCACAGAGAAAGAAAGACGTCTCAGCAAGTCGCTTCCCAAACGTCTCTTCGCTAATTGCGCTGTGCTGAAAGTTGATGTTCTTGGCGGCTGCGATTCTCTCAGCGTACTTTTCGCCATATCCCATATCGTATAGACTCTGACTCATTGAGAGGTCGAGCGGCGGCAGATCCGGTCGTGCCAGCCAGCACTCAATGACCTGGTCCGTGCCCTTGCTGACGCTGCCGCCGGCCGAATGCGTGAACCGAACGTTGTTGCGGTAGTCTTTGGGCTTGATGGCGCCGGGACCGAGCTTGCGGGCAATGTGGCCCGCAATGTCGGCGGTAGTGTGCCGCGTATAGAAGACGGCGGCACCATTCGGATTGCCCTCTTGCTCGTACCACTTGGTCACGCGGCGGTAGCAGTCGCGCGACTTGCAGATGACGACGCTGGCGCTCCAGTACTGCTGCGACTTGAGTTCGCCCATCTCAATGTTGGGCATGAGGTAGATGGGCTTGTGCTTTGGCCACTCCCACGGCGGCCAGTAGTGGTTGAAGAAGATGACCGGCGTCCGCGGGCACAAGTCGAAGTACTTGACTTTGCGGTTGGTCTGCGGGTCCAAGTACTCGTCTTCCAACGCCCAGATGGGCAGCAAGCGCGATTGACCGTCTAGCAAACCATTACGAGTAGCAGAGATGAGCGCACGTACATTTGGCGTAGGCGCAGCCGTCTTCGCAGTAGCCCGAGCCGCGGAGGCCGCTCGGGAGGAACACATCATAGTCGGGGCAGCGCCGGAGCTCGTCAAGCACACGCGGGTCGTCGCGCCGCAGCCGCGTCGGGTACGGTGCCGTGGTCGCGTTCGTGCCATACTGCCAGGTAATGATGTCGTCCGACTCGGTCGTGCACGCAGCGTGCAGGAAACTGAGGTGCTCGAGGTCGTCCGTGGGAACGCGCTGCGTCTTGGGGTCGTCAAACCAGCAGGTGGCACCCGGGGTCGGCGCCCGCTGGACGAAAGTGCGATTCTTGAGGTGCAGGCCTGCCTCGGCACTGTCGGGTGCGCGGAGCAAGGTCATGCTGACGAGAACGACGACGAGAATGTATCCAGGCAAGAGAAAGCGGAGGCTCATGGAACACCACGGCGCCGGACACTTCTTGGTCATGAGCGACCACAATGGGATTTGTGATGTACTACACTTACAACGTTGTCCCAAAATAGCACCGGTTTACGAAATAATCCTTTGGTCTGGCTCCGAAAATAACGCCCAGCGAAATTCCAATTTCGTAAAACGAGCTATTGGCGCCACTATCCGGCGTATCCGGCATATCCGCATAATTTAAGCTTGCTTTTAGTATTGATATAGTGCCCCAAAGATAGTGCCTCGATTATTCTGGTTTTACGAAATTTGAGCGAAATCGGGCCACAATAGTGCACAAAAAACGGTAAAATCTCGTAATTACCATTATTTTACCGTATTTAAAAGGGCCAGATGAAGATGACCGAAGGCAATGAGCCGCTCTCTAAGGAGGGTACGTCTCGCGAATGATTCCGTAGCTGTCTTACCAAATGCCATTGTTACTAGGCTACATGTATCTCGCCAAGACAGCTATAAAACCAAGGAGAGATCCACTCCTCTTTATGATGGCCCATGCATTCCTCGTGTTTTGTAAAAAAGCAAGCTTCGTCTATGCAAAGGATCGATCATACCGGTACTTGTCCCTGGCTGCCCAGGGACTTCTTGTGCGTCCCCATGTCATGGCTTCCCGTATTTAATAAATACGTATCATGTTTAACAGGTATCAGCCATTTCGCCAGAATTTCGTAAAACGCCACCTTTATTAAATAGTTGTCGCGCTCCACGATTTGGGAAATGGTGAAAAGTGCGCTGAGAGAATCGCAGCCGCCAAGAACATCAACTTTCTGCACAGCGCGATCAGCGAAGAGACGTTTGGGAAGCGACTCGCCGAGACATCTTTCTTTCTCTGTGCGAGCCGATGGGAGGGCTATGGTCACTACTGTACATCAACACGCGGCCGGCGTTGTCATCATCACGACGGCTGCAATCGATGGCGCGAATTCTATCTGGGGAGCAGGTCTATCAAGCAGTTGTGTCGCCCAGTACATCATACATGCGTGCGACGGCGTCGATGCGTCTGAAGTGATTGCGACATATATGAGTGCGCAGAATCTACCTCGATAAGAAAGAATATCATGAATTTGATAGACGTTTATTGGTTTATCATCCGTTGCTTCACACAAAACGTGGCGTCTAGAACCAGCCGCCGCAACGAAACGGCGAAAAGAGACCGCAGCCGCCACCAAGACCCCAACCAAAGCCAACACCACCGCAGATCGACCCAAAGCACTCCTTCTGGCCGCCCTCGCGAAGGTGCTGCTGTGCCTCAGTGCTCACTTGGGCGGTGACGCCCATCGCCGGGGTGCCGACGGCAGCAGCGGCCGCAAAAGTGCTAGCGATGAGCGCGAGCGCGGTGACGACAAACTTGACCATGATGTGATGGAGACGCGGAGAAAGCAATACTGGATGCACATTCCTAGGTTGTGCTGGAGGAGGACACGCAGTCGCGATCTGTCATGGAGTCGATTTTTCCCATTTGCGACCTTACCGTGATGGGATGGGATCGTTGCCGGGTAATTTCTCTCGATGTAGGCCTCGAACGGCGAAACGACTTGGCATTTTGGACTCACCAGATTAGTCTCTATATACCTGCAAAGTATGAGCGATTTCATTTGAAATTTTCATTTCGTCATGCGAGGATGCACGCCGCGGCGGCGGCGATGGTGGATCGCGAATGGCGTCTTGTGATAGGCCATAAAGATTTTAATATCGGACCAATAAGAAGCATTTATTTCAGATCCAGTTTAAAATAGACGACCGCTCAGAGCTGAGGACTCGAGATGACGATCGTCCAGGATGCGAGAGTCACGGCGCAGCCGGTGGACACCGAGAACAGCTTCCGAGAAAGCGAGCCAAGCGCGCTACGAGCTATGGAGCTAGTGCGAGCCATGGAAAGGATGCGCAGTCGCAGACCCAGCGTCGTCGACCACGAGGCCGGTCGACAGTGCCGATCTCCCGCCATCGAGCTCGTGTCGAATGTGGGGACGGAAGGTAGTCCAGGACATATTGGATTGCGACGTTGGTGACACAAAGCTTGGCAGCGGCAATGGCGTTGTCGTTCGCACCAGCTGCAGTGCTTGGTGGTCCCACATCGGCCATGGGAGGCGGTCATTGCTGACAAGGCGCTCTTCTTGGCTATAGACAACGCATGAAGGAAGCGTTAAGCTCAATGCCGCGAGACGGCGCATATAACGACGCATACCGGGAAGTGCCATCACACATGTTTTACACATGTGATTTTGGATGACATCGATCGAATCAACGCGAGTGCGGAAGAGAAGTGATGCTCGAGCATTGTGAGCTCCAAGCCTCTCGTTCCAATTGTTCCACGGCATGCGATGGCTCAGGATGCAGAAATTTCATGAATGATGCAATGAAGCACATTCCCATCCCAGTGAGCGATCGCGAGCCTAAAAGTGTAGAAGACGAAGACCACGACGAGCCACCGTGGTTCTTTGCTTTATAACGTTTACAGAGCGCTTTGTATCTTCAATCAAGCACTGCGCGCGTTGTACGACTGCATCGGCAACGTAGCGTGGACTGCTCTGCTCTCCATAGTGTCTTCTACCATAGTGCCAAGTATGGCGATTTCATTTCAAGCATGATGTTGTCAACCAAGTGGCATCGGCGTCCTGGACTGGTGCCTCTAAGATGGCACTACGTTCTTAGTTAGGAATGTTGCATCTTGGATCGCGTCTTTGCTGGACGCCTCGGACGGCGACACGACCTCGCACTCCGTGCTCTCCATAGCGGCATGTACCAATGTGGCGAGGTAGTAAACGCAATGTGAGCGACCATGCGCCTTGGCGATGCTTTGTATGCGTCTAGAAGGCGCACCACCCACAACGGACAAGCTTTAGCTCGGAGGCCGCAGCATCGTCTTCTCGTGACCCACGCCGGATATCCGGATATTAAAGCTAACAACACGCAACTTGCCGCGGTGTTGCCTGATCGCGAGAGGTTTGATGGCCAAACTTGGTCAAAAAATCAAAAAGGCTCATACGTGGTACAATGGTAAAGCAAGCTTTGGGTACCTTGGGGCACCAAGTTGCACCATCGTACGCGGCCTACAGCACTAGAAACTCTAGTGCACAGATATGCCGAATTGTACGTTTTGCGGCATCGTAAAGGATTTAAAAATGGCATATGCCATATGTAACAACGGAAACGATGCATTCCACGATCTTTGCGATGATCAGCAACACAGCCCGAGCCTTCTTGGAGGAGCCCTGCGACCCGGTGCTTTACGACCTTCGAGCATCCATCGCACATGGCTTCACGCACCACGAAGCGACCTTCGCGGACCCGGAGCTGTCGGTCGACGGCCTCGACGAGCTCCTCACGTGGCCACTCCCAGACGCCCAAGCGCCCAAGCTCGCCGCGCTCCGCGGCTACGACGCTGCGACAACCGTCATACCCGGTGACGCGCTTGGCATCAAACCGGGCTACGCAGATCATGCGACCGCACGCACGGGGTGCTGGGTTGCGACTACCATCTCGTTGCCCATGCAGCTCGTGGCGATCGAGGCGTCCTCGTCGAAGTGCTCTTGGAGCATTTGGTCCATGTGGTAGTTCAGCAGACACATTATGTGTCATGGCTTTGACGTTGGACAAGGCAGTTGGCATCGCGACGAGGCACGGCACAAGGTACGGGAGCACCTCGCGCATGCGACGTGACCTTGAGCATGTTATGGAGTCAAGCGAGCGAGCGCTCCTGGACGAAGTCGTCAACCGTACCTCTGGCCCGTGCTCCGCGCCTGCGTCTGGTTCAACGTCTGGCGAGTCTGGAACGATCGCAACTTTCGCGCCGTCAAGGCGGCACGCGTCGCTCAACTGCACTTGCACCACAGCCTCGTACAAGAGGCCGAGCAGCCTGCTCTTCGTCGGCTTCTTCGGCTCATCGCCCAACACGAGTGGCCGCGACGTCACCTCGTCCCGCGGATTGCGCTCCTGCCTCTGCCTGCCTAAATCAAGTCCCTCAACCGAGTACACACAACGAAGAAAGTCCGCCAATTTTATTTAGCATAGTTTTATCTATTGTAATAGAGGACCCAATTCAACAACAACGAGGTCGTCAACCGACTTGATGCGCTTGAGAAGGCGCGAGAAGAGCTCATCACTCGAGCGGTCTCGCATGCTCTTGTGAAAAACGTCGAATGCACCACCGACCGCGCGTCGCAAAGAGCGTTTTCGAGCTCAACGACAGGAGCTGCGACACAATCTCCGAGGTCCTTCGTGGGTGAGCATTGGATGGATGACCTCGCGAGGCCAAGGTAGACGCCATGGCGCACGCCATGTCAGCGGGGCTCATCGGTTCGAGGCTCGCACGCAGGCAAAGGTTATGTATCCGGGATACATAACCTTTGCGCGCAGGGTGCGGACGACCCCGCGTATACCACGCTTGCCAATCGTGCGCAAGATTTCGCCGAGCGTGCGACAAAAGACGCTCTTCGTCTTGAGGATCGAGTGCGCGTCTTGGGTGTGTTAGACACGACACGCCTCGACGCCTGAGCTGAAGCGCGCGCTGGCGCACGACGGCCGCCGTATCCCAGCGCACCATATAAAGCACTGCGAGGACCGTGTTCCGGCACTGCTTGCCGAGCATCTTGAGCATCGGCACCATCGTTGTCGTCGACATTGGCCGACATGGCAACAGCCTTGGCGCCGCTGACGCGGTACAAAAAGGCGTCAAGGAGCGAGAACGAGGACTGCCGAGTGCGCATGTTGTCGTGAACAACATGAGGCGTGGGAAGAAGCTCCAGCCGAAGCCTTGGACGCGACCGTGCGGACCTCAGGAATGGGTCGAGCAGCTGCGACTGGAGGCAGAATGTGGTGGTGTCGAGGCATGGTGCGGGGTCCTTGGCGTCGTTGACCATTGCAGTCGAAGACCAAGCCGACGCCCGCGGCTGGACGTGGATGCAGCGACGGGGGGCTCGACCACGAAGACGACCAAGGCAGCGACGCGTGCATGAGCGCCAAACGCATGCCTCTTGATGCCACGAGGCTGCACACGATGGACCAACCCGAGAAAATAATAACGATATTCTTATATTCCTGTCGTTGACGCCGCCTCAGTCGCTGGCGTCTCTCGAGGACCTCAACAAACTGCGTAGCTTTGCCGCCGATCGCGACGCCTGGAAGGAATCCACGGAGCTTGTCATCATGGGCCTCACCCGCGGCCATAAACGCCCCCGCGCGACTACAGAAGAACAAGATGCACCCCCGCGCCGCCGCCTGCGCAGCCACGGCCCGGCGAGCGAATGAAGAAGAAGGAGATTGCTAGTCTCTACGTATGCGAACTCTTTGTAACAACGAAGATAACGCGAAACACGTTCAGATATATATTCTTATATCCCTTGGACCAGCTCACTGCATGATGATGATGCCTTCCGACGACCCGCAGAGCTTGCCAAGACAAAGGCGGCTGCGACAAGCAACGCCGTGTGGCTGAAGATTGGGCGGATTACATGCATCCAGCAACGCTCGTTTAGGCCACGAGCCCGAGCCGTTGCGGGCTTCTTGTATAGTACACATACGTCGTCCTTGTTAATCGTGAAATCGGATGCGTCATGTGAGCACTGTCGTCGGTACCAACATGACCGAGTGCCTATATTCAGTGCTAAGCAGCAGCCTCTTGTACGCGCCCGTCGTGCTGAGCGGTGGCGTCGGTACACTAACCAACCATCGGATTGCAGTCGTGTGCTTGTCGCCAATATGGGAGCGATGTCAATTGTAGCCAATCGGACGGCCTGCCGCTCCTATATTGGCCAATCCGAGAGCGTGACGCGATCGACAGCCCGATCCGATTTGATTTTGAGATTCGCGAGCGAAGAGAGAAGAGATGAGCCCAACGACGACGCCGGCGGCGGCGACTGCGCCGTACGACGAGACTGCGGCGACGTGCGCGGACGAAGGCGCCATGCTTGCCGCCGAAGCTGCCCACGTCGACGATGCCACCGAGGCCCGTGACGAGGCCCCGACCATGAACTCGGATGGCGTGGAGCGCATCATCCCGATGCTGGCTGCGTGGAAGGACGTTGCATCCCTCGTCCATGCTTGGCCAATAGCTTGGCGGTCTATTGCCATCGCGCAGCTCGAGGAGCTCGGCCGCGTCGAGAGCTTCCGCAACAGCTGGCCATGCGTTGAGATGCACAACCCGCCGACCGTCGTCCATCATCTCGCGGCGGAGGTTCTCCATCTCCTCCCAGCGATCCACGTGCGAGCGCCTGTCAACGCCAACCTCCTCGCAAAGAAGTTGCGCCATGACACGGACGTCGTGCTCACGGCCGACCTCGGTGACAATGATGCGACGTCGTTCGAGGACCGAAAGACGAGCTTTGTGGCCGTCGTCGACAAGTGGCACGACCACGTGACTGGCGTCATCCTTTATGCCCCGAGCCCATAAAAGCTACGTTGCTGTCTCTCACGCCCTCGCGCGGTGCACCAAGGTGGTCGGCGCAGCGTTCCGGTGCGTGCACGACCAAGCGGCCGCCGACGCTCTTGTCGCTGCGGTCACGACGACCGGCCATGTGCCGTCGACACTATGCCTTCGCCTCGACGACGTGCAGCGGCCGCGGGTTGCTTTCAACGCCGCTCGCGTTCTCCAATGGCTCCAGCAAGGCCACGCTCGGTGCCTTGAACTTTGGTGTCCCTCGGTGGTCGACGCACAAGGGCTTGCCGACGCGATCCATGGGTCGCACCACGTCACGTCTCTCTCGCTCCACATCGATGGTGCTCCTGTCGATGAAGAAGCTGTGCACTTGGCGCTCAGTCTGCGTCCCTTGCATCACTTGGCAACGATCGACGTCGGTCTCAACCGACACACGCTCTCGCTGCTGGGCCAGCTCGACCCAGCGACGCTCTCGTCGCTACGTATCGTCAGCACCAACGTTGACAGCGGGTTTTTCGACCTCAGTGACGCCCTTGTCCGCTTCTCGTCACTGCAGCACGTGGTCGTTCGCCGCGGCATGTTTCACTCGTTTGGCACGGGCACATGCACGCACTTGCGCTCGGCCGACTTGACGTTCGACGTTCCAAACGAGACTGTCATGCCGGAGCTCTCGCAGTGGCTCGCAACGTCGACGGCGTTGACGCAGCTCACACTCGTATTTGATCGTATGAGAGGGTGCAACCGCACCGCCTTGGGTGCCATCGCGCGCGTGCTGCCGCAGCTCGTGGCCCGCGGCCTCGAGCATCTCACGCTCTATACCAACTTGATCACGGTCGACGATGCGACCAAGCTCGGGATCGCGCTCGCCAAGACGTACTCGCATCAGCCGCTGCACGTGAGCTTTCCTGGGTTGCGCTTCTACAACGACGCCTCGTGGATTCGCATCCTTTTGGCCGCCCTCGGCTCGTGCTTCAACGTCAAGCTCAGCTTTCACCAAGATTTCTTCTCGCAGGTCGACCCTGAGATCGACGCGCTCGTCGCTCAGCACGGTCTCATCCGACCGACGGTCCAAGACTCGACCGACCTGGTTCATTTTAAGTCGCCACGCCTGCCACAAGCTCGCGCCATCACGATCGACGCTTCACGCGGGTCGTTCGTTACGGGCGTCAACGTCAACGCGGCCGCGGTGGCTTTGTCCGAACTCTGCGGCGCCCTCGCTTCCTGCTCGAACGTGCAGATGGCTGCACTCACGCATCTTCTGGACCAAGAATCGGCGGATGCGTGCCTCGCTGCGATGGCGGCGCATCGGTTGCATGTGCTGGAGGTATCGACCGACGGCCGTTTCGTTGAGCCGTTCGACACGGTGCAGATCGGGTCATGGCTTATGGAGCCTGACGCCTCAGGCTTGCGTCTCGAGGTTGATTCGGTGGTCGATGCGCCAGCGTTGGCGGTGGCCATTTGCACGGCTCCTGCGCTCACGTCGCTCTCGCTTTCGATGCGCGACGACAGTGTCCAAGCGGCGCTCGCTGCGTCCAGCATGTCGCTGCACCGGCTGACACATCTTCATCTCGATGCGACGATCAGCACGGTGGGGCTCCTCGGCAAGCTGACGCCGCGCAGCGTCACGTCGCTGCGCCTTACCGAGCACGAAGAACACCTTTCGGTCGACGTAGGTCCTGCGATCTCTCGCTTCTCGGCCCTGGAGTACCTCGAGGTGTCGAACTGCGTTCTGAGCGGCGAGAGCTTTATTGATGCAACGTGTCACCGTCTGCGCTCCGCAATCATCTCGGTCCGCGGCGACGGCGCACCGCAGCAGCTCGTGCAATGGTTGGCGACATCCAAGTTCTTGAAGCAGCTCGAGCTCCGTTGGGACAAGAACGTCCAAACGGACGCGTACTTGAACGCGGTGGCAGGTGTGCTGCCGCTACTTATGGAACGGGGCCTCCAGCAGCTCACGCTCGCACCACCCTGCGAGAGCTCTGAGGACGGCTTTCGCGCGGCCACAGACGCTGTGGCATATGCGCTAACGACTGGCTGCAACAGCCGCCCGCTTGTCGTGGATCTGTCGTCGGGTCCGTTCGGCAAGTCTGCGCGAACGACGCTCTTGACGGCGCTTGCTGCGTGCTCAAACGTGATGATACGCTTCGAGAGGTACCTGGCGCCGGCGGCCAAAGCGGCGATGGACGAGACAGCAGCGCAGCTGGGCCTGCGCAACTTGGGTTTTCTCTCGTTTAAATCGCCCCAGTGAGCGACGTCGAAGCGAGCAACCACGTCATGCACGTTGATTTCTTTTGCATCAACCCAAAGTGTAGACTTGGGCGCAGTTGGGTAAGTACCATCACACCATTGCCATCACAAACGTTTTACACATGTGTTAATGGATGGCATCGAATCACCGGGAGTGCGGAAGAGAAGTGATGCCCGAGCATTGTGCGCTCCAAGCCTCTCGTTCCAATTGGCTTACGACATGCGATGGCTCAGGATGCAGGAGTTCCATGAATGATGCAATCAATATAATTCCCATTCCAAATGAGCGATCGCGTGGCAACAATT
>NW_012156600.1:25959-28569 GCF_000151545.1 Saprolegnia parasitica CBS 223.65
TCGTGACCCACGCCGGATATCCGGATATTGAAGCTAAGGACACGCAACTTGCCGCGGTGTTGCCCGATCGCGAGAGGTTTGATGGCCAAACTTGGTCGAAAAATCAAAATGGCTCATACGTGGTACAGTGGTAAAGCATGCTTTGGGTACCATGGAGCACCAAGTTGCACCATCGTACGCGGCCTACAGCACTAGAAACTCTAGTGCACAGATATGCCGAATTGTACGTTTTGCGGCATCGTAAAGGATTTAAAAAATGGCACATGCCATATGTAACGACGGATGCATTCCAAGGTCTTTGCGATGATACGCAACACGAGCCTTCTTGGAGGAGCCCTACGGCCCGGTGCTCTACGACCTAATAGCATCCATCGCACATGGTTTCGCGCACCACGACGCGACCTTCGCCGACCCGGAGCTGTCGGTCGACGGCCTCGACGAGTTCCTCACGTGGCCACGACCGTCGTACCCGGTGACGCGCTTGCATCAAACCGGGCTGCGCGGATCGTGTCTGGGCGCCGTCTTTTCTGGTCCAAATATGCGAGCAGCCCCATGCGACCACGTGGGAGAAGACTGGCTTTAAGCTCACGCACCTCGTCATCCAAGCCGCTGGCAGCACCGACACGAGTTTTTTGCAACCAACCGATGTCGACGACCGCACGTTCGCTCGGCTTGTGGTGCTCTTGCCGTCGCACTGCGTCGGAGGCAACATCTCGCTCACGTACCAAGACAAAGATGGGTTGTGGCCACGCGGTGCTCTCCAAGGCCGACAAGGACTTTGTCCACGCTCTCGATGAGTCCGGATGCTACGACTCTGTGCTCGTCGAGACCGGCTGCTTTGCCTACCCGTCCGTTTTCTCGGTGCTAGCTCCGGACGGCGCCGAGACCCCAGATATGATCCTCGAGGGTTCATCTACAAGGCTCTCAGCCCAGCTGGTCGAAAGCAGTCGATGATCGCATTGAGAGACGGCGGAGTGTCGCCGCTCGGGCACTTGGAGCATCTGCGCAGATACATTGGACCTTTTCAGGCGTCAACCACGCTCCTCTGCGTCTCTTCCGGAACCCGCAGCGTGGCACCGCGCATGCAGAACGTCTTTGCGACTATTCTACGCCGCGTGGTCGACTGTGTCTACGTGTCCACGCACGCCGACATCGAGTCCCTCCTCCCGCACTCCTTTCACAGCACCAGGCCGCACGAGACATCGACCCGCCTCGCGGTGTGCGGGGCACTTATCACCGATGCGCTCGGCTTTTCGCAATGCGCGCGCCGCATCGGACGCCGCGACTCGTGCGATATCGTCGCGCGGCGGTCGAGACGGCGGCCCGCGAAGGCAACCTCGTTTCTGTGTCGCCAGCCGCCGTGCTGGTGCCGCCTCTGGTCGACTGGCGATGGCCAAAGCTATCCGAGACCGTGCGGGACCAGCTCGTCGACATCGACCGCCCAGAGGTGGTAGCCACCGTGGCCAAAGCAGCAAATGACGAGCCGATCCACGGCCTTGTCGACGCGACGTGCCTGTGCGAGAGGTGCAAGGGACTGCGCGAGTGGCTTCGGACGTCGCTCTGGAGCGTGTCGTTACCAGCGTCTGCGCCGTGTCCAGAAGCAATGCAGACAATTGCAGAACTCTAGGCGCAGGATTTGTGGACGTCGGCGCCAAGTTCGTCGCGAAGCGCATGATGCCGGGCGACATTGACGACGCGAAGGACGAATATCGCAACCCGTTGCCGTCGTGGGCGCCGATTCTGCAGGCGCGTCTCCACCTCGCAGCCCTTCGTCGGCTTTCGTAGCACCTCCTCGCCATGGAGAAAGCTGTCGAAGTCCACTACATCTTGATCGAATCTGATTTTTCATGCTTCTGCACTCGAATTAAGTGAACTCTAGGTCAAGCTGGGCCATCGCGCGATGCCGCCGGCGCGACATCGGTGGCGAGCGGTGTCAATAGTGTCTGAGCAGTACGTGTGTCAAAAGGAGGGAAATATACAGCGTTACCTGGCGCGCCTCCAGGAGCAGACCGAATCCGGTTTTGAGATTTTGCGTCTCGAGCGCCGCGAGCAAGTTGCGAAAGTTCTGGGGCCATCCGTGAGTGTTTTGGGAGTGAATAGGGGAAAGATACCTCCTCCATGGTCGACTTGCGCTGGTACTCGTTGAGTTTCAATTGGTGCAGATCGGTCTTTTGTTTCTAGCTCAATAGAGTGTAGTCCCTCCAACTATTGTTGAGAAACAACCTGTAGCATTTCATCGAGGGTTTTTTGGAGCTCTTCCTGTTGCTCAACCAAGGACGCATGCAGTTGCGTGAGCCGCTCGTTCTCTTGCATGTCAATCTCTAGCTGCTCCATCGTTGAGGTCAGCGCCTACGGACCAAAATGAATCGCAAACTCAAAACGAGCTCAAAAACCTCGACTTTGCCCTTGCTTTCGTCGTGCTGCGCGTGGGCCTTTTCGCCAAAGAGCTTGTTCATTTCGTCGTATTTTGTTTTCGCGACGCGCTGGTCATCCTCGAGGGCTTCGATGCGCTGGCTGAGGCACTCGCTCTCGTACTTGAGGCTGTTGTTGAACGCGTGCTTCTCCTGAAGCTGCCGCTCGAGCGCCTTCGAGGTGCTGCTCAAGGCGCCC
>NW_012156601.1:0-505 GCF_000151545.1 Saprolegnia parasitica CBS 223.65
AAGGTCATGAAGGACATTACGTGCAACGAGTACACGATCCCGGCCGGCCACATTGTGTTTTCGTCGCCCGCCGCGGCGTGCCGCCTCCCGGATTACTGGGCCGAACCGGACAAGTACGACCCGATGCGCTTCCTCGACGGTCGCAATGAGGAGGACCGCCAGCCGTACACGAACGTGAGCTTCGGCGGTGGCATGCACGGCTGCATGGGCCAGCAGTACGCGTACATCCAGGTCAAGATCGTGCTCAGCATCTTCTTCCGCCTCTTCAAGGTCGAAATGGTCGACAAGACGTTCCCGAAGCAGGACTACACGTGCCTCGTCGTGCCGCCCGTCGGCGAGACGCTCGCCAAGCTCACGCGCGTCGACTAGAGGCGTTGGCGCGAAAGCCTTTTATTTTTGAGTTATGTAAACCATATTTTGGACAGGCAGGACGCAGATGCAGTGTTGCTTTACGTCGAGAGCGTCGCGCGGGCGCCCCTTCTTGGCCACGAGGATGTGCGCAGAC
>NW_012156601.1:37462-40814 GCF_000151545.1 Saprolegnia parasitica CBS 223.65
GAGCTCCGTCAAGTGCAGCGCCTTCCAGCGCACCGCTTGCAGTCGGCGGACCAGTGCAAACCGAAGCACTTGGCGCGCGACTGGGTTGGCCATCAGCGCCGCGTCGATCCAGGCCACCCGGCTTTCCCGCACTCGGCGCTTCAGCTCGACAAGCACGTGCTTGCGGAAACGCGCTCGCATCTGGTACCGACGGACGGCCACCACGAGCGCTGAAATCGAAGCTTTGTGGCGCGTCGTGAGTTGGCGCATCTTGGCATCCAGCACGGCCTTGGGCCAGTTGAACGCTGCGCCGCAAAAGCAGTTGACAGAGTCGCACCCGTCGCCCTTGACAAGCGGAAGCGCGCAGCTCGGACACGCGACAATGTCGTGAACGCGGCCAAGGGCGCCCGCGACGCACTCGCTGCCGTGGTGGTGGCCCGCAGTTTGGCACGCAAAGCACACGTCGACCGAGCAGCAGAGCGTCTGAATGAACGGATTTTGCTGCACGAGGCGAAGGAAGAGCGCACCCTGACGCTCCTTGTCCGCCGTGCTCTGCAACAGCTTCTGCTTGACGTCGGTGGTATCCTCGCCGCTAAAGGTGGCGTCCACAAACGCGACAAGTTCCGTGACCGAGGCTTCGTGCTGGCAGAAACGACGATGGACGTCGAGGAGCGCCGGGAGGTGCAACTCGAGCGCTGCTGGCAGCTCCAACGGATCCGATGACGACGCCGGCAACTGGCTGTGATCCGAGTGGCACGACGGACATTTCATCGTGCAAGCACCTGCGAGCTTTCGGTCGTACATGGCAAGGCTCTCCAAGATGCTCGCCTTCGCTGCTTGCTTCGCGGCGATCCAGCTGGCGGCTGCGTCGCTTCCGGATTCGCGGGCCTCAACTTCGGATTCGATCAGTGTCTCGTCCGGCGCAGAAGGACTCGCATCGACGAAGAGCGGGTCAAGTTGCAGCTGGAAGCGGACGGTGTTCATGGGCGTGACACACACGGGACACGGCAGCTTGGTCAAAACGCCAAAGATCGCGTCGCGCGCTCGGACGTCCAAGAAGCCCGCAATGCACGTGGGACACAGGCGCGCTGGGCAGTCGTCGCGACAGAGACGGGCGACGAGGTTCGTGCAGTCGACGTCGTCCATGCACACGTCGCAGACAGCCGTGTCGGGCACGGACACCGGCGTGGACGGGCCCGACGTTCCATCCGTTGACGCCGATGAAGCGCAGTCGATCTCGAGGCTCTTGACAGGCAGAGTTTGCACGATCTCATCCTCGAAGCAGGCAAGTGTGTCCATCGTCTCGAAATCTGGAATGCTGCCGTGCACCACACCCACAAAATATGGAAAGTTCCTGTGAATGATGGTTGCGAAAGCGTGTTCCTTGTTCTGCCACGTCATGAGAGAGAGTGATGGTCGTATATCCAAACTGTTGGCGGCGGTGCTCATTCTTGGAGAGAGGGACGTACCACTTAGGCAACTACCGTGGACGATGGAGGAGCCTTAAGTGCGTACTCGCACTCGTCCCCAGTAAGTACACGTTTGCCCAAGCAAAGATGGTCAAGGATTGACCAGCCAACTCGCTGGCACTTCTCTAGTACTCGAAGTAGTGGAGCTCGCTTGTTGTACCGCCGTGGAGTGTGCACTTGATCCAAGCTAGAGAACCGCAATAGCAGCACTGCCGTCTCCACGGAAGGCTACTATTCTGTCGAGTCCATCACCCTACAATGTGATTCAAAGTCAAAGCTGCTGATCCCGTGTGTCAACGGGGCATCCCGCAACACTCTAATGGATCGTGTTCTTCCACGACAACAATACAACGAGCGTTCGTGCCGGCGACCGGGTGCAACCGGAAATTCACCGTATGTTGAACTCGAGACAACGTCGTTGGGGACATCACTATAATTAGCTGCGGCTCGCGTGGCAGTTGGCAATTAGCGATGGACTTTGAAGACTTGTTGAACGAAGTCGAGTCGGCGGTGCGCGGCACGAGCGCGCCCGTGAAGCCGGCAACAGCGTCGTCGTATGCATCCTCCAAGCCATCCTCAGCCTACTCGGCCTCGTCGTCCTCGATGACGAGTGCTCCCAAGCCAGCACCGTCGTCGTCTTGCAAGAGCCGCATGCAATCGGACCTCGATGATCTGCTCGACCTTGTCGCCGAGCCCGAGGTCGCAACGTCCGCCAAGAAGGCGGCGCCGAGAGAGTTCCATGCCGGCAGCTCGAAAAAGTAGCTGACGCCGCTTGTCTTGGACTCAACGCACGGCGTAGATGCACGAGCGTGGCGCTGGCTGGCACAGCACTCAAGCACGGCCAGCACGTGAGCGCGGTCAACGCTGCGTACTGCGAGTGCTTTGCCACATTCGAATCTCATCACTTGTGGTAGTGCGTGCTCCAACCTGCGCTGCAACGACTGCGACTTCACCGTCGTTCAGTTCACCAACACGTACCTACTGCCAAACTGTCTGTTGAATCGCGGACGATATCGTCATCGCTGCATTAGGCGATGGCACGCGTCCGCCGACTACATGTTTTTTCGCGAAAACATGCCCAACGAAGCCAAGCTCCGGGCGAAGATGGAGTCCTCGTCCGGTACCGAGAGACGCCACTGAAACCAGAGGTAGCGAATACTTGTGCGTAGGATGCATTGCGTACGCCTGCCAGTGCAAGTGGCTCAGCGTCTCGGACAAGACGACGCCCGAGCGCGAGCGCGTCAAGTGGTGCTGCGCTGGCCATTAGCAACCCTAATCCTCCACATATCGATCTCTTCATCCAAAGGCTACAACATTGTAGACGCTAGAAGACTAGAGATAGCAACGGACCGAGTCACGACCTACTGGGTTTGCATGAACGTGCTCTGGTGGGAAATCAACGCTGGGACTCTACTGCGTGTCGACCTCGGTCGTTTGTTCACATGCATTCGAGTATCCAGCAAGAATCTAGTACTTCCATCATTATTCGCGCGGAAGAAGATCCGCCACGTCAACGATCACCTCGCGCAGCTCGCTCTGCGACCGAGCAACCTCTCCTCTTCCAAGCACCTTGCTCCGACTTATGAGAAACATTGATCTCGTCGAGAAGCTCGTCTCTTGGGTTGCTCTACTTGGCTCGGATGCGCATTTTTCTTCGGCGACGCCGAGAGAAGCTGTACGGAACGCGATGCATATTCATCGCGCAACAACTTGTACAGACACGTCACAAAAAGAAGTACCGTCTACAACAACAAGGGCGTGGACCCGGACCGCGTCCAGGACCCATAGCGCATGTACGGGTGCTCGAGAAGCGTGTCGGCCGACGGCCGCGCGGCCGCGTCGACGACGAGCATGTCCTGCACAAAGAGGCGGAGCGCGCGCGACACGTGGCGGCACGCGTGCCC
>NW_012156601.1:40914-65165 GCF_000151545.1 Saprolegnia parasitica CBS 223.65
TGTAGGCAGGCCGGTCGCTCTCGGTGTCGAGGGTGCTTTGGTCGCCCGT
This sequence comes from Saprolegnia parasitica CBS 223.65, assembly GCF_000151545.1. Taxonomy (NCBI): domain Eukaryota; phylum Oomycota; class Saprolegniomycetes; order Saprolegniales; family Saprolegniaceae; genus Saprolegnia; species Saprolegnia parasitica. Next base: position 40,964 of record NW_012156601.1, read on the forward strand.
CGACTTGACGAGCGTCGCCTCGCTGTACGGCGCCGGGGCGGGTCGTCGCCGCCGGTGCACGGTCGGGTGCGCCGCATATGCAAGCACGGAGACGCCTGCGACGACGGCTAGCCACGGCGTCGCGGCGAGAAGCCAGCCCATAGCCTTCATCCTGTGTCCGAGCTAGTCACTTGGTCAATGACGGCGCGATGCAGATGGGCACAGTTGCCTCGAACGCACCTGGTTGACGATCGACCTGATCGGAGTTTCAGAGCCCACGCGCACCGTATTAGCGTGCGTAAGCGTGTATGGCAGACGCACCCATGCGCGGCGATGGCCGCTGCGCCGCCGTCTTGAGCGCAAGGACGCGCGGCCAGCGTATCTTTATCGTGCGTCGTCGGTATCTCCGGATGGCGCCGGATAACCGAGTGGCACGACCAACCGAACAAACCGAATTGCACGCGTAAAAAACCGATGGGCAAGTCGTGCCGGGACATGGCGGAGCAGCTCCGCGACTGCATGCTCGAGATGGAGTGCATGAGCGACGGGAAGCGGACGCTCAAGACGTGCCTCAAGCTCGACGAGTACAAGCACGAGTGCAAGGTAGCCCCGAACCCACGGCGACGACATTGAGCTCACGAGCGCACGATAGGAATACCGCTACGCGTACTTTGAGTGCAAGCGTGGCCAGATCGACATGCGCCAGCGCATCCGCGGGCCCAAGGGCGGCGCGTCGCAGGACTAATGCATCATCGGCAGCGATAGAATAGAGACACGCCTTGGTGGATTAAAAAAGCGGCCTTTCCTCGGACGTCTGCGAGCTCGACTGCTGCGTCTCGCACGCATCTTCCAGCAGCGCCTTCTCGACGCGATCGAGGTTCGAGAAGATCTGCTCCCGCAGCGTCGCCTCGTCACGGAACACATCCGCGTGGTGGGCCGGCGCGATCGTCTCGGTGGTCAGCGGCTTGATGGCCTCGGACGGCGCCACGTTGTCGACTTGATGGACGACCGTGATCCGTCGTTTGTGTTGGCGGAGCGAGCCATCGAGATCAGTGACCAAGAGGTCGTCGGCGACACTTTTCGTCGCGACCGACGGCAGTATTTCATCGACGCGTTGCATCGCCGGACCTCGGCTCGGCAGCATTATCGTCTGGCGCGTCACCGCCGTCGGGTGGTGCATCACTGCTTCTCGCGCCACCGTCAGGAGACGCACGGCCTGCGTGAGCGTCTCGATCGACTGCTCCATCTTGTTGATGCGCGACGTGACGTCGTGAAGGCACGTGGTCGCGTCGCATAGCATCCGCAGCGCAGCCTTGTCGGTGCCTGCAACGTGCGGGGGCACATGGTGGGTGGGCCGGCGCGCTGCGTCGGGGGCGGCCGCAGGTTTGGCCACATTGGGCTTGACAGCGTCGTTCTTGTACTTTTCCATGATGAGCGACTCGAGCTTTTGGCGGTCGTCCTTGTGCCGAGCAATGATTTGGCGGAACCCAGTCCGGTGCAGAACGCAGAGCACACAGAACGTCTTGGCGCGGACGCACGCCGTGCGCCGGCAGTCCATGAGCAGCGCGATTTCGCCAAAGTAGTCGCCGACCGAGATGAGCTTGATCACGCGCTTGTCTCGACCACCGGCTTCGACGAGCACTTCGCACTCGCCGCGCTGCACGAAAAACATTTCAAATCCGGTCTCGCCAATGTTGATGATGAAATCCTCGGGCATGTAGACGCGGGTCTCGAGCTGGAGCACAATCTCCTGCACGACTTCGGGGCTGCACTCTTGCATGAGCGGCACGCTTCGGATCATTTTCTAGCCATATTCGAGATGCGTCAAAAGAATGGGATCGATCGATCGTACCGCGTTCAAGTAGAGCATGACTTCGCGCTGGAGGTTGGTCGAGAGCTCCGAGACAAACGGCGCGGACCGGCCATCGAGTGTGTGGTACTGCTGCCAGAGGTACGTGTAGTAGAGGTGCACGCGCTGCTGGACTTCCTGCGGCAGCCCGAGGTGCTGCATGGACTCGTACACGTCCTCCATCTTTTCGCGGTACTTGGTCGAATTCGCGTACAGACTCGAGACAACGATCGCGACGTCGCCGTAGACCGTCGCCATGGCCACCGAGCCCGCGATCGACACAAATGTGAGAAAGACCATCTCGTTCAGTGACGTCGGCAGAATGTCCTGGCCGAGGAGCGCCATCATGCAGCTGTAGTAGCAACGCGCGTATGTGTAGCGGAGACTGGTCGGGTCAAAGTGGAGGTCGCCCCACCCGCCGGGCGCGGACGCAATCGCGTACCAGATACAGGCGCAGATGTGGTCCATGTACATCACAATCAGAATCAAGCGCATGAGACGCGTGAGGACGGAGCCGGTGGAGAACTCGAGCCACCACCAGAGCGGACCGTCTGTCTTGAGCGCCTTGGCCAGTCGAAGGATGCCCAAGACCCGCGGAATCCGAGTGGCTTTGAGGAGCACCGCGTCCTGGATGTCGGCCATACGCACGTGCAGAAGCGTCTCGATCAAGTCGATGGGAATGACCGCCAGGAGGTCCAGAAGCAGCCAACCTACAGTTGTGACAAGACGTGGAAAAGGAAATGTATGTACTTTGCGCATAGTGACACGCGATGCGGGATCGAGATCGAACGAGGTACTTGTCCTTGGCCGAGATGCTGCTCGAGTACTTGAGGGTGAGCGTGCGCTGCTCGTCCCGCGGGTCTTGTTCGTAGTAGGCAATGTTAAAGGTGACGAGCACGTCGAGTGCAAACAAGACGTCGACAACGTAGTGAAACACCTGCCACGGCGTCCCGCGCAGATCCGGGTCGATTGCGATCGCAAATGGAATGTGCACGGCTTCGTACAAAAGCAACAAGAGGATGAGCGAGCGCCACGCCTTGAGAAGCGAAGCGGTCGGATGGATGACGTCCCACAAGGCCGCATGCGATGACGCGGCGCTTCTCGAGCGTCGCCGAAAGCTCGGACGTTTTGTCTGACGCAAGTTGAAGATACCAATCATCTCTTGATGCGCTTTCATTTCCTCGGACCGGCGAATGAGCGACTGTCGCCGGCCAATTGGCAGCGTTAGGCTGCCACGACCGAGGAAAACAGAGCTCGCGCGCTTCCAGCGCTTGCTCTTGAGCGAGTCGCCTACCGTCGGCTGGAGCGACTTGCGACTGCTCGCGAGATGGCAAAGCCGCCGCTCGGCGCCCTTGGCTTGCAACTTGACTTGGGTCACGCGATCCCGGAGCGTTAGTGTACGTCGAAGTGTTGGCTTGGGCGCGTCGGGAAGCATGGGGCCGTCAATCGTGCGGCGCGGTACCATGGGCAGCACGCGCTGGCTCTTGATAAGGCCCGAGAGCCGAGCCATCGACGAGCCCGAGGAAAGGCTGGCGTGCGCAAAGCCAGACAGCCGGGCGCTGAGCGACGGTCGACGCGGCATGGATGCGTACCGCGATCGATCGTCATGATCGCTCCCAGTTGGAGGCTTGCGGCTTGAGAGCATTCGCGGCAAAACCAGACTGTCCGTTACTCTAGATAACGCTTGTAGCACGTGCATGCGCCAGGTCAGCAACCAAAAGCCACGACTCTCGTAATACTTGAGCTGTGTGCCCAGGAAATACAACCACTCGCAACCGCAGAGAGAAACGCGGCAGAGAGCAACGCGGTTGGACACGCGGGACTGATTCACTCTACCCACGGCATAGTGCTGGTCGAGCATAACATCGCCACAAGTCAAGTGCCCTACCGGTACTCAGGTGCAGCAGTTTTAGTCATAAGTAATGTATGAGTAAGTAGCTAATAGTGTCGTTGAGCCTCGCAAAGACGACGCATACACTCGATGGTTGCATCCTGGCGATTCGGCGTGCCACGTAATCGAGACCGGATTGGTCCATTACCTTGCTGTTTTACACCAATGACCGCAGGTTTGCATTTTGGAGCTTGGGCGCAGGATGCAGTTCCGCGATCTGGCCGCCGTCTTCCGGCGCATCGAGGCAGGAGCACATGGCAAATGCACGCACGAGCTCATGCGCTGCGTAGGCCAAGAACTCGCGCGACGCCAGCATCGCCGAGCTTGCGGCGACCTTCCGCGAACTGCGCGCCTCGCACCCGGCGCAGCTGCCCCGAGCCTTGTACCTCGCGACGTCGCAGGTGCAAGCACCGGAACCATTGCATCCGCGTGCCCACAATTGCTTTCTTCGCGCGTAGTTGGCGCCGACGCATGCCGGCGTGGAGCTCCGGTTCCGCGACAAGTCGTTTGCGCCCGTCCTCACAGCGGCGTTTGCCTGTGCGCCGCGTCGCGACCACGTCATGCTCAATCTCCATTGTAGCGCCGACCAAGGCGTTGAGCCAAGACGACGTGTTCGCCTTGTACAAGCAGACAGGTCGGAACACATAGCAGTCTCGTGTGTCCTCATCGCCGTTGGTAGGCGACTATGGCACGGCCGTCGACGAGCTCTTGGCCAGCGCGCGCTTCGACTTGCACAAGGATAGCGCGCGTGCACCCATGACCATCAACTCTGTCTTCGAGTGCGTCTCTACTCTATTGATTGATGTCAACACGGGACCCAGGCAATTGACGCTGCTGTCCACTCAAGTTGGCAAAGGCTCGACAGCGCGCAAGCAGGTAGCATCGCTAACGCGCCCGCACGCGCATTGACTCGCGCGTAGGAGATCGCGACGGCGCTTCTGCGGCAGTGTGGGTACGAGCCTGTGATGCAGCCTTTCGACCTCACGGATTCATGCACAGGACGCGCGACGAAGCCACGTTCCTCGTTCGCCTCTTGGCCGTACGCAGCGACGACCTCGCGAGAGGCGATTGATAGTGTCTCATGCGGGATCTGCTTCTACTAGCACCAGAACCTGCGTATCGGCGTTGGCGTCAAGACAGCGCTCGCGGCGCTGGCCGACGCCTACGTGGCGATTGGCGATGACGCGAAGGACGACCGAAAAGCCACGACCAAAGCGTGGCTGACGTCGGTCGTCACGGCCTACTCGCAGCGCCCTAGCTTTGACGACCTCGTTGCCATCATCGACGGCTGCGCGACCAGTGCTTCGCTCGACGACATGTGCGACTGCGTCCGCACGCATGCCAGTCCTGTCCCAGGCACACCACTTCAGACGATGCTCGGCTACCCGGCCGCCTCGCTCGCCGAGGTGTCTGCTGCCATAGAAGTCGTCTTCCATAAGTCTTACGGGCGAGTAGATTGTCGAGCGCATGGCCAAGCTACCGAATGCCATGGCGGCGTGTGAGTTCAAGTACGACGGCGCGCGGCTGCAGGTGCACATGACAGCGAACGGCGATGTGGCCATCTTTAGCCGCAACATGGAGCGCATCCCGATCGAGCACAAGTACATGCGCACGCTGCGTCACTCGTTGCACATGGCGCCCGGCGTCTCGTCTTTGATTCTCGAAGGCGAGATGGTCGCGATTGATTGCAGCACTGGAAAGCTACAGCCGTTCCAGACGCTGCAGACAAAAGACGCGGAAGACATGTGCTTCTTCGCGTTTGATTGCCTTTACCACAACGGCACGTCGCTCGTGCAGGTAGATGGCGACGACCTATGCCAACTGCGAAAAAACCTGGCTAGGCGCCCCTCGAAGATCGCCGCGCGCGCCTTCACCAGTCGATTGTGCCACAGCCCGGCAGCGTCGAGTTTGTAAAAGCGTTCGATGTCGATGTGACGACGCCGTCAGCGATCTCGGACGTCCGGCGCGTGCTGCAAGGCGCCATCGACGCCGACTGCGAAGGGCTCATGGTCAAGTCGCTTGGCGAAAGCTACAAGGCCGGCGCCCGCACGCACACGTGGCTCAAAGTCAAGGGCGACTACCTCTCGGGCGATGACGCGGGCGGTGGCAGCGCCGGCATCTTCTTGCCCGACTCGCTCGACCTCGTGCCCATTGCGGCGTACCACGGAAAAGGCCGGCGCGCCAACGTTTACGGCTCGTTCCTTCTCGCTTGCTTCGACCCGTCGTCCGGAACGTACGAGGTCGACCGACACAACCGCAACGGTCTCCTCACGCCTCTCTGTATCATAGACGGTCGGCAAGGTGGGCTCGGGCTTCACCGATGCGCAGCTCACCGAGATTTCGGACCGCCTGCAACCGACAACCCTCGTCGGCAAGCGTACGTTGTGGACGCAAACAGCAGAGGCAAATGAATGGTGGTGGTGTGTAGCGACCGCGTATCGCGCCAGCACCTTGAAGTCGGTGCAGCCAGACGTATGGATTCCGCCCACCGAAGTCTGGGAGATCCGCGCCGCGCAACTCACGCAGTCCAGCCGGTACCTCGCCGGCGCGCGGGAGGGCACCAAGGGCCTTGGTGTCCGCTTCCCCCGGTTTTTGCGCCCGCGCCCCGACAAGCGCCCCGAGAACGCCACAACGAGTGACCAGCTCGTCGAGCTCTACGAAGCCTCCGTCTCGTCAAGTCGTGCCGAGCAGGACGAGTCGTTGGCGTAACATTCTCCAAACGCCAGATTATAAACTGTCGGACTTGGAAACAAACTCGTGAGCCTAGCCGCCGTTGATGTTGGCGCGTGACGTGCTCGACGCCTTCTCAAAAGGTGCACAAGTCTTCTCTCTGCATACATTGTGTGCTCCAGACATCGGTCCAATTGTCAACTGTTCAAAATGGCACCGACGGTCGCACTCGGGAGCACGGGTACCATACCTTGACGGGAGTTTCGAGCCACTTGCGAGCTGCTACGACTCGTACACGTCTTCGAGGTGGCTCCAGGTCCTCGCAAAGTGCTCGGTGCATGCAATGTGTCTGGCTTGAATTGGACGCTAGCGACCAAGTCACAACTCTTTACATTTTCAGTCTGTATTACTTGGCCTATTGACTAATGAAGTGCTACTCCGCCTTCGCAACTACTTCGGAGGCGCCTGCAGACGTCCGCGGCCGTCGGGCGATCGCGCGGCGCATAACTTAGACACTCTGCAATCACCTGCGTCCACGCCGGCGGCACCTCGTCGCCGAGTGCGTGAGGCGGAACGCGCGGCGTTTTTCGGGTCATGTACATATCGTAGACGTAGCCGTCCGCCGCGACGGGTCCCACGGCGTGCAGCAGCGGCGCGTACGGTCGTTGCCGCGAGAGCACTTCGCCCAAAATGACACCAAGCGCGTAGACAGCCGCAGCTTCGTCGTCCATGTCATCACGTCGCGTCTCGGTCGTCAGCAGGTGCGACGCGACCTCTGGCGCCAGAAAAGCGAGGCGGCCCGTGCCGAACGACAGCTGCACGGACGTCGAGTCGAGGTCGTCGAGACACGTGACGATGTTGAGCTTGCACGTGAGGTTGTCGTTGACAAGGATCCGGTCGGTGCGAAAGACGTCAAAGGCCGTGCCGAGGACAAAGCCGGTGGCTTGGAGGTACGCGACGCCATCGGCGATCTCGAGGCACATGCGCTGCGCTTGGTGCAGCGTCAGCGGCGACCGCTCCACGTGCAAGAAGGACGAGAGCGTCCCGTGTTCCATGTGCTCGAAGACGGCGCAGAGCGAGATGCCCGAGAGCTTGGACGCGCCGAGAAGCTCGACGACGTGTTCGTGCTTGAGCAGCGAGAGCGCCGCGACGCGCTGCACGAAGCGCTTGGCCACATCCGGGCGGTCGCGGTGGTCGAGGCGCCGGATCAGGACACGCTCGCCGTCAAAGCTGCCCGAGAGGCCGCCGGGAATCGGGCATCCCGACCGCGACAGCCGCAGCTCGTCCGGCGACAAGAGGCGATAGCATCGGTCCGACTCGGTGTGGAACGGCGTCGAGTCCTCGCCAATCTCGGTGAGCGGTGAGATGAGGTCGCCGGGCTTGAGCGTGTCGGTGGCGACCATCATGGGCGTGTTGTGCGACAGAAACAGGTGGTTGTCGTCGAGGGTCGTGGCGTACGCGGGGTGGTCGAGGTCTTCGAGCACCGAGTCGGCGTCGTCCTTGGCGTTGCGCTGGCGAATGATGATCATGGCAATGATGACGGCGAGGCCGGCGCCACCGACGCCGGCAAGCAGCGCCATCTGCCAGCTCGAGACGGACGAGGACGACGGCGGCGATGACGGCACCACGTCACGCGCCGCCGACGACGTGAGCCCCGGTGTTCCCGACGCCACGGCTGCGTCCGGGCCCTTGACAGTCGCATCCACTTTGATTAGCATCGCATTGTACTTGGCGAGCTGTGCTGTGGTGAGCGCAAAGGGCTCGATGGGGTTCCCAGTCAAATCACTACAACAACAGATAGAAGGGTCAGTCTATCATCGTTCACGTCGCTCGCGTACATGGTGACGGTGGAGATCGGCAGGTCGAGGAGCTGCAGCGGGAATTGTTTAAGGTTGTTGTTCTGCAGGTCACTGGACACGCCTGAGCTACAAATAATACACGCCACTGCGACGTACATCTTTGCGATCTTGGTGAGCGCGGCGACGTTGAGCGTAGGAAGGACGCTGAGACCGCAGCTGGTGATTTGTCTGCGCAAGGACACCTTGTGAGTTCATGCCTGCGTGACATGGGGCGTACAAGTGCGTCAAACTTGGGAAGCGGGAAAAGTCGAGCACCGACGATGGCAGCGCGCACTTGGTGAGAATGCTAGTCCACGCACATTAAACCGGCGCGCCTCTTGCTGTCGTACAGGGTGGTGAGCGGGAGCGCATCGGCCACCGTCCCGGGCCCTAAGGTGAGCGACTCGAGCGTTCTAGCACCCACACCACGACGTGAGCTCGCAACGCGACGGACGATCCACAACGCACAGCGAGACGAGGCCTTTTACGTTGGCGATGCTCTCCAAGCCAAAGGTTGAGAGGCCGGACGCCGACGCGCTGATTTTGCTACACGCTCCATGAGCCTTCTTCCTCTGCTTCGCATCGTACAGGTTCTTGACATCGTTCGCCGGGTCGACGTCCTTGAACGCACCAAAGCTCGTGACGCTGGCCGTAATGGACGTGGACGCATTCGAGGACGTGACCAGTGGCGTTGGCGCCGGCGTCACAATGACATCCATCGTGTGGCGCATGGGCACGCAGTGGGCTGGCTCGCATGCGACGCACCACGTGGCGCCCACTTGGTTGAGCATGCCCGTGCAGGCGGCGGTCGCCCGCCCAGCGGCAATGGCGGCGGCGAGGACGAGCCAGCGCGCCCGATTCGGGAAGGACGCCATCCGTGACAATGGTCAAGTCGGTCGCGTGTCGGCCGGCGCGCCACCTGCTGCAAACATCCAGCGCAGCCATAAACAGTGTTTCTATAGTGAAACGTCGCTTCGAACCAGTTACTTACCATGTTCGTCAAAGCCAGCTGCTGCTGGGAGAGGTCCACTGCGATCGGTGGCGGCGTCCGAGAGCGGTGTCCGAGCAAGTAATAGCACACCGCCGTACTCGTACTCGGCGGCGACACGACAACCGCGGATCGCTTGTTGCCGTCAACAGCGGCAGCCGACCCTCCGAGACCAAGAGCGGCGTAGCAACGGCGTTCGGGCTTCTTCAATTCCAGGACGTTTCGATCCGCGTTCCGCTGCATTAGAGCTTGTCACGTGGGCAGCGACTCGCATGACAAACTGTGTGCTGGCCAGGACACACTAGGACACACCCGCCTTAAATTACATCCTCGAGCATGGGTCCGTCCAATTAGTGCTGCAAGACGGGTTGCATCTGATGGCGTACGATGGCGCCGCAGTAGACGAACGCGTTAACATTACTCTTTCATGCCACTAAACTCGCCGGCGACGGCACTTGCCGGCGGTCGCTTGGCCGGGTTGACGTCCAAGCACGCAAAGACGACCGACTGGAAAAAGCTCGGGCACGCGGCGAGCGTCGGGTCTTCTTCGTACGCGCGCGCGTGCAGCCACGTCTTTGTCGGGCGCGACCCCATGGCGATCTCACAGCAAATGACACCAAACGCATACATGTCGGCGGCATCGGTCCGGTGGCTCTGCTCGCTCAGCACCTACGACGCCACATGATAGGCTATCACGATGTGGAGGTCCTACCTCGGGGGCTTCCCAGGGCATGCCGCGCCATGCGAACCCGTCGTCGTCGTCGTCGGACTCGTCGACGCCCATGTCGACGTAATCCAAAATGTTGAGTTTGCACTTGCGGTCGGCGTCGAGGAGGACGCGACTGCTCGTGAGGCAAACGGCGCGCGGCCAGACCGCGTGCGCGTGGGCGAATTGGAGGCCGGCGGCGATCTGATAGCAGAGCCGGAGCTTCTCGGGCCACAGGAGCGGCTGCGAGACGAGTACGTTGGCGAGCGTCCCGCCGGGCATCGCTTCGACGACAGTCGACACTTCGCCGTTCTCGGTCGTGTTGGCCACGATCGAAAGCACGCGCTGCACATGCGGGTGACGCCAGCCGGCGAGCTCTTTTACCGACGAAATGTACCGCGTCCGCTTGTCGTCCGAGGGCGACCCAAGGCGCTGGACGACGACCGGCAACCCGTCGAGCGTGCCACTCCAAATGCGTCGGCGCGACGGTAGCGGTGCAATGCACTCAACGGCCACATTGGGTAGCTCATCTGGTCCGAGCGACGGGTGGCTGAGCGGTCGGCGCTCTTCGACGCGGCTGAGGCGAATGCCAGGGCTTATCTGCGGTTTGTAGTCAGTCAGTCCAAAGTGCGACCCGGACGCCGACGCTGGGCTCAGGTGCTCGTCGGATGCGAGCGGTATCGTGTGGTCATTGCGGGTCTTCCGCGCCCGCTGCAGTCGTCGCACAGCAAAAACACAGAGCGCGATGAGCACAGCAGCGCCAAGAACGACCCCGATGACGAGACCTGTGTGGCTACGGCTATTGCTGTCACTGGTGGGCGCGGGTGTCGGCGCCGGCGTCGTCGTCGTCGGTGGTAGCGTCGGTGCAGACGTTGGCTTGGGCGTCGGTTCGGGAATGCTGCACGTCGGCGTCGGCGTCGAGCAGTTGCAGACGATCGCAGCGCCCTGGGTGCCCACGACTTGGTTGTTTTGGATGGCGGCGTTCAGATTGAGGCATACGCTGGGCGTCAAGGATGGTATCGGCGCTTCGAACCGATTGTTCTCAAACATGTAAGTGACGGGCGACGTCGACGAGATCGAGTTGCGAAAGAGACTGATGGGAAAGGTGGCCATGAGGTTGCTTCGGAACGTCAAGCTGTCGGGCATGTGGTCCAGCGGCGCCGCTGCGTCAAAGTCGATGTGTAGCTTGGTCAGTTGCCTACCCATCATCGCATCATCGCATCATCGCAAGGATTGGCGTACAGTGTGGCGATCTGCGCGCAACTCGTCCACACCGAGACGTTGTAGAGGGTCGTGTTGGCCATTGGCGTCGCCGCGGCTGAGGCGGTCGCATTGTAGACGCCCCACGCGTCGAGGCCGGGCGCCTGCGCAAACCACGCGCAGCTCGTCGCGTTGCCCGTGCCGCAGCACGCGCGCATCGCGTCCGAGGCCTGCGAGATGGGCACGCCTGCGCAGAGCGTCTTGAAGGCGACGACCTCGGTGGAGGTCGACCTCGCCCAGCTCGCCCAGCCGACGGCGATCGAGTTGTCGGGCGTCGTCGGCGCCGGCGCCGTCGTCCGCTGCATGCGTCGCTATACAAACTCCAAGTTGTGGCCGATCAGTTTCACGGCGGCAAATCAGATGCCACTTGATGAGCCAATCATGCGCCCGCGACAAAAGTTTGCAACGCGAGCGGCAAAAATGTGGGCCAGGCGTCCGAGCCGCCGTCCGAGCCGCCGACGCACCGACCGGCGCCACGCACCATTTGAATCCGAATGCAACGGCGTCCACCGTCGTCGTCGTCGTCGTCGTCGTCGTCGTCGTCGTCGTTGATTTCGGTGGCGCCGGCGTGAGAAGACCCGACGCATTCCAACGGTGGTAATATCTGCGCCCACCCACCCGTGCGCGATGTCTCTTGCAATGCGTACTGTGTTTTTCTTCCGTCCGTGTCGGTACAACTGCGCAACCCTCGAGAGCGTGTACATGTCGTCGTGCAGGACGACGACAAGCACGTCGTTGTTACTGAACACGAGAAATAGGATTAGGAAGCAGCTAGACGTCCGTGGCGGGTGGCGGCGGTCGCGCTGCCTGGGCAGCATCAAGGAGTGCGCGGAGCGTGGCGACGACCGACATGGCCGTCGGGCGCATGCACGGGTCCCAGTCCAAGCAGGCCGACACGAGTTGCGTGAACGCGTCGGGCGCGCGTAGAAAGGTCTCGTGGTCTTCGTGCGGCATGGCTGTCGGAAGGCGGCAGAGGATCTCGACGTCGCTGCCAACGTGGCCGAGCCGGTCGATCGCGCTCTGGTACGGGTGCCGGCGCGTCGCAATCGAGCTCAGAATCACGCCGAGGGCAAAGACGTCGGTCGCGTGGCCGCGCGGCGCGCCTTTGCTGAGCACTTCGGGCGCCTCGAACGCCAGCGTGCGACTGCCAAACGACGTCCCGACGACCGCGTCGACGTGTTCGTAGTTGGCCATAAAGTCAAAGACGTTGAGCTTGCACACGAGCTGCGTGTTGACGAGCACGTGGTGCGACGTGAGCGTCCAGAGCCGCGGGTGGTTGTCGTCTGTACTGTGCAGATACGCGACCGCTGACGCGACTTGCCACGCGAGACAGATCTGCTGCGGCCACGTCAGCGGCAGGCTCGCCGTCTGCAGCACCTGCGCCAGCGACCCCATGCTCATGAGCTCGGCCACGACGCAGAGCTCAAAGTCGTTCATGCGGGCGATGCCATACAAGCGGAGCATGTGCGGGTGCTTGAGCTGCGCGATCGCATTGACGTCGGCGACAAACGTCTGGATCTTGGCGTCGCCAACCTCTTGCGCGTGCACCCGCTTCATGACAACCTCGCGGCCTTTGAACCGGCCAATCCACATGGAGCACTTGGCCGAGATCGGCAGAATCACCTTGATGTCTTTCGGCTGCAAGATCGGGAGTTTGTGCACCGTGTGGGCCTTGAGCGTCACGCCCCGGCTCGTCAAATGGAGGTGGCCCATCATGCCGGCGTCTGGCGACATCTGCGAGTCATCGGTCGTGGTGCCCGGCGATGACATGAGCGACTTGGTCGAGCCAAAGCCTCGGAGCGACTCGGAGATGAGCTGGAACGGACCACGCGTCGAGCCGAGGTTCCGGTCCGACGCCAAGTAGACGGGTTGGGCCATGATCGGCGTGTCGTCCGAGGGTCGCGTCGCGACGGCGGCGCGGTACCGGCGCCGAATCCAATAAAAGACGACCAAGAGCGCGGTAATGACAACCACGAGGATGATGACGAGGAGTGCGACGGACCCGCCGTTGCTGCGGCCGCCCGCCTCGTCGCTCGACAAGAGCTGCACAACCGTGGGCGCCATCGAGTCGCTGCAAAAGGGCGCGGTGGTGCAACTCCTGCATGCCAGCGACGGACTGTCGATAACGCCGGCCGTCATCGCCGCGTCGAGACCGTTGCACTGAATAGTCGTCACGGGAAAGGACGTGTCGGCACCAAACTGATTTCGTCGAAGCGCCAAGGACCTACGCATATACCGAGTGTTCCTACAGGGTCGACAGGAGAGAGAGAGGGCGCACTGGAGCTGGGCCGAGGCGGCAAGGAGCCATGCGGCAGGAAAGCTCGGGAGGCTGCTGTCTGTGAGGCTCACGACGCGGACCAATGGCGGCAGTGCCGTTAAGGTCGTGAGGTTGCAAGCAACAAGGGATCTAAAGCGCGCGCATGAGTAATCAAACAGGCAGGTGCATGGAGAGCATGGATGTACAGGTTGCGCAGCGCGGCGACGGGCCATTGCTCGAGGGCCACGGCGACGTCGCGGAGCGCTCTATGCCGCGATGAGTTGTCATCGATGACAAGACGGCGTCGTACAAGGCTTCCAGAGAGGCGAACGGTTCCCAGCGTCGCATGTCGATCGTCGGCTTGGAGGCGGCTGCGCCAGTGATCGAGCCGCGGATGACTGCCCCGTTTGCAAACGTAGCGCAGGCGCGGGTACCATCGGCGAGGGCGCAGCACCACGTCGCACCGTCCTGGGCGCTCATGGGCCGGCCGACGCAGAGGTCTGACCAGCGGCGCCAGTCGGCAGTCGTCGTCATCGTCGTGCTACCGGTGGTAGTTCCAGCGTGGCGCAGAACGCATGCAGCCCGCTGGGCCGAACCGTACGCACGGTCGCAGCGCATGTCGCAAGGCTCGGACAAATGCGCTGCTTCTGATTGGCGCACGCCGTGTCACGCCACACCATTGGTCAAAAGTACACCGTCATTGCCGCAAGATACGGTTAAATAGGCTAAACGCGTCTTCAACTTACCCAAAGTTCTTGGAGAGGAGGAGCAGCTCGCGGCGCAGCTCCTCGGCGACCGAGACCGCCAGCGGCCGCTTGAGCACGTCGCGCTGGAGGCAGGAGAGCATGAGCAACCGGAAGGGCTTGGGACACGACTCGAACTCGACGTCGTCGCTGAACGGGTACTCGGTGCTCTTGGCGTCGCGGTCGAGGATCGCCACGTCGGCGCGGACGAAGCCGAGCGCGTCGACATAGCGCTGGAACGGGCGCGTGCGCGTGACAATCTCGCCCATGACCACGCCGAGCGAGTAGACGTCGGCCGTGCCACCTCGCGGGCAGTCGTGCATCAAGACCTACATCACCGTCAAACCCTGCATCCTCCAGGAATACGGTACGATGTACCTCGGGCGCCTCCCATGCGATCGTGCCGTCGCCATAGACGCGATGGACTGTCTCGTGCTGCTGGAAGTGGCGCATGTACTCGAAGATGTTGAGCTTGCACGTGAGCTGCGTGTTGACGAGGACGCTTCGGCTCGTCAAGCACTCGGTGCGCGCAAACTCGGCCTGGCTGTGGACGTACGCGAGGCCGGAAGCGACCTGGAAACACATGCGCAGCGTGTCGGGCCACGCGATGTCCACGTCCTGGTTCATGAGGATGTGCGGAAGCGACCCGCAGTGCATAAACTCGGCCACCGCGCCGACCTCGTAGTCGCCTAGGCGCACGATGCCATGGAGCGCCACGAGCTGCGGGTGCACGAGCTGCGCGAGCTGGTTGACGTCCGAGACGAACGTGGCGACATCGTCCTCCGAGATAATGCGGGCGTCAACCCGGCGCACGACGACGTTCTCACCCTTGTACTGCCCGGCAAAGACGGCCGGACCCATCGCCTTGAGAATCCGGCACTCGCCCGGCTGCAGAATCGGGACCTTGTCCACGTGGTGCGTGATCGGCATGCGCGACGACCGCATCGACGCCATGACTTTGAGGTCGCGCTCGCTGCTCAAGTGCGACGAGAGCGAGTCGACGTGCTTGAGCGACCGGGGCGCGCCCGTGAGCAGGAGCGGGCGGGTAAACGCATGGCCCGACTGCGGCGAGAAGAGCGTACCCGAGACGGTCGTGGGACCACCCGGGAGGTGCGACCGCAGTCGCTTGCGCCGGCGGTACAAGAAGAGCGCCGCCGCCGCCAAGAGCACAACGATGACCAGCATCGACGAGATGATCACGGTGCCCGAGTCCGAATGCGACTCGCCGCTCGTCTTGGCATTCGCAGGGTCGCTTTGTGGTGGTGGTGCAGTGCCAATTTCGGTCGGGTGCGTTGAACTGGTGCTATTGGTGGGTGATGGCGGCGGCTGCACCGGTGCTGTGGTTGGTGACGTCGCTGTCGTCGGCGCGACCGTGGTCGGCGGCGGCGTCGTGGTTGCCGGCGCCAGCGCGCACGTGGCATTGGCGCCAGCACAGTTGCACGCGAGCTTGTGACCCGTGACATGGCCCGCGTCGATGGTTTTCTGAAGACTCGAACACTCGTCGCCACTGAGCGCGAGCGTCGCGGGAAATTTGTTGCCGCCCACATCGAGGTGCCTACACGCCCGCGATAAGACGACCGAGACGACGTCGCTATCGTACTGGATCGACGCATAGTTGGTGCGGAAGAGGAACGTCGGAAACGAAGAGAGCGCATTCCCATGGAGGTCCAGGACGTGCAGGGACGCGATCGGAGGCGTCTCGATTGCGCTCAGGTCGGCATCAATGACGCTACTACTCCAAGCGTTGAGACGATGGTCGACGCGTGAACCTACAGTTTCTGCATCGCGCCGTAGCTGAACGTCGTGGGCGTGATCGCATCGGCTATCGAGACGCCAGCAATGTCCCTATGCCGACCAAGAATATGAGCTCGCTCGTTATCCGAGGTGTCGTACAGCCACGTGATGTGTTGAAAGCTACTCCAGTGGTTGGCGAGGCGCGTCGTGGGCTTGGCGCTGGACCGTGCTGGGTCATAAAAGAGGTTGATCCGAGTGGCCTGGAAGGCTGTGTTGTAGTAGAGGCACTGCCGGACGGCGCTCGTGCTCGTCTCAAAGCAGCACGCCGAGCCCGCGGCTTGGTCAAAGCCAATGTCTTCAAACTGCCCGCAGTGGGTGAGGAACTGCCGGACGTCGTCGCTCGCACAGCCATTCTTGTCGCTCTTGCTGCAGTGGAAGAAGGCGGCCTTGATCGGCTCGGCCATCGTGTCCATACCGGTATTAATCTAATATCCAGGAATGAGCGACGACCGTGCGCTGGACACGCTCGGAACTGGCTGACGTCCCACGCTGCAAGGTACTCGACGTCAATGGGTGGATTCGAGGCGTCGCGTACATCTGCGTTCAAGCATCGTTCTTAGGAAGCGACAAGGCCAATGGGACCGCTGCACGCTGCGCCGCTTCAACGATATGCGCGGCCACATTGCCTTTCCAGCAGCCTCTCCACCGGGCGCGGCCAATCAGACGCACGCCAAGACGCCAGAGTAGCCAATCAGATGCTACACGCGGGTGCTGGAAGGGCGACTTGGATTTGCAACAGTCTTGGGTAGCCTTGGGTACACTTGTGCTGCTGCGATCGATCGATCGATCAACGACGCACTGGCCATCGAAAGATCGGTCGGCTGCGGTCGGCGAAGGATCGGTGGCGCTATCACCTTGCTCGCTCCCGCTCGCGACTTCGACCTGTCATTGCCGGCATCGAATGCGATGCGCTTGTCGTTGTGCGCCATGGCGGGCGTGACGCAGACCGCCGTGTGAGATCGGGCCGAGGACATCCAGCGCGTCTTTTGTTTTCATTTCGGCGCACATCAATTGGGTTCAAGGATTCGGGGCTTCTGCATGATCAGGCGATGCGGCAAGTTCATCGCCTTTCTGGCGTCGGCCATGCACGCGCGGAGCTTTCGCCACGTTCGATCGTCGTTGCCGTCAAAATTGTGCTCTACAACCCGCTACATTGTCGTCTCCACGCATGGTTTCGCAGCGCGGGATTTCACCGACGACATGCCACAGTGACGACCGGCACAGACGACACTCACCACAACCAAGGGTCCATACATACTCAGTGCATGGACCCTTGCCACAAATCCACCATCCCAAGCTAGCCGCCAACACGAGCGCACGGCCCTACAAGGTTAAGGACATCAATGGCTCTATCATCTTGCAGATGGCGATCATCCCTTGCGCGAGTCCAATCTCATGTGGATCTTCTACCGAGTCTGACGTCAAGACGTTGATTGGGATCGGCTATGTAAAACAGAGTCCATGTTGTTCTCGAATTCGATTGTCGGCTATATAAAGTCGTCCACACACCTCGTGTAAAGCCTCATTCCATCCGCATGGCCACGTACGACGGCTTCGCCTTTGGCGGGCATGTGCCGGTCATCGCCGCCGACGCTTTGCAATGCTCATGCGACTCTGGATGCAACCGTAGGCGCCGACGGAGCTCTACTGCAATGACTGCCAGATGCACGTCCACGCTGTAGCCGACGGTACTTCTTGACGGAGGTACAGAACGCTCATCATCATGCCACTGGCAGGCGACCGCCGCTGCGATGTATGCGGCGCAACGCTCCTGCGACAAACCACAGGAGGCGCCGCGACCTCTGCGCTCGGCGATATCTCGATGCTCATGAACCGCCTCCTCGAAGCATGGGGCATCGACCCGACAGCCGCGGGCGCCAACCAACCTGCGACCGAGGAAGCTGGTGCGTCCTTTTCTACGTTAGCCATTGGCCTAACGACATGGCTCTCTAGTGGCCAAGCTCAGCACGTTTGCGGCGGGGCAAGCAGCGACAACCGAGGTTGGCATGGTCGTCGATGGGATCAAAGGCGAGGTTGCCGCCTTCCATTTGTCGATCCGTGGGACACGATCGATCCCTTGCTGCTAGGTCATCTTGGTTCCCGCCAACTTTGGTCCGTGCGTGTCCTTGCTCAAATCCGACCTCGTCGTCGCGACTCCCTTCAACGGCGCGTCTCACTTGACCTGCGACGTCCAGAGCAAGGTCGCGCACCCAAACTTTGCCGTCGCGATGCCACGTCATGCTTAGATTGTACTGATGGAGCGGGGGGCGTGTACCTTTGCCAACAAGATCCTTCGCGCGCAGACCGCGGGGGCGGCGGCCGTCATCATCGTGCAGACCGCCGACGTCTGGCCGTACACGATGACCGACTCGTCGGGCGAGGGCGTGGGCATTACGATTCCGGCCTTTATGATCAGCGCCAAGCAGGGCAAAGGGTACTCTCTCTTCTGTGCAGCATCTTGCTACACTCTACTTCTAGCCTCGTCGAGTATGTTGCCCATCATGCGACGAAAGCAACGATCGAGGTCCGTCTCAATGCGCGCGAGTGCGTGATTTGCCAAGTCGAAGTCACAAACGGCAATCAAGTGAGCCGCATGCCGTGCCAGGTACACTGCGTGGCGATCCACTTGGAAGACTGAGCGATGCTGCAGCACATGTTCCACACCGACTGTCTCGCGCAGTGGCTGCAGATCCGCAACAGCTGCCCCATTTGCCGCGTCGAGATTGCGTCCAAGAACGGCCGGGCCAAGACGGACGCGGACCGGAACTTTCTCTGGAGCGACTGGATGTCCTAAGGCATCGACGCGCGAGATGCATTGAACGGCGTCTTAAACGAGCTTCTTCTTGTGAAAGTACGTCTGCAAATGGTGCACCTGCCACACGCCCGTGATGACCAAAATGACAATCTACACAGATCAAGCTTGGAAATGCAAAGTACGACGAAGCAGAATCGTGTACCTGGATGACCGAGACCCACATGGCGCGCGCATTGTTGCTTTCGCTCGTGGATCGAAACTTTTCATCTTTCTCCTGTGCGCCAGAGACGTAAGATGCAAGGCTACCGGTAAGGATGCGTGTACCTGCGCGTAGTCTTGCTGCTTTTGGATCGCACGGACGCGGTCGCGAAGCTTCATGACCTCGAGCTCGAGCTCGTTCATTTGCTCGCGCTTGGCCAAGTTGGCGTACTCTTCGTTGCTCGTGCCAAACTTGAGCTTGAGCGAGAAGCGCTGCAGCAATCATGCATGTAGAGAAGCGTCGACAATGGCGAAGGTACCATCTTGGTCGTGGCCGGAACGACATACTTGTTGGTGTCAATGCTTACGCACGTCCAGTGGCCGCCGGGCAGCGTTGATGTGAACGCGATCGAGCCCTTAGGGCTGAGCGTGTGCGTCACGGAGGGCACTTGGTTGGGCTCGTCGTCGCCGGTCGGCGATGGCCCATAGATCTTGATCTCACTTTTCTACCGCAGAGGCATCATGAGCGTCGTAAGCGGGCGCGATGAACTACGAGCTGGTCGGTCGAGTCGGGCGACTCGTACTCGGCGCGGAACGTCGTCGCGTCCGGGATGTCGAGGAAGAAGCACCGGTGTTCCTACGCCCGCCATCATCATCATTAGGAGCCATCGCCAGAGCAGGCATCGCACCTCCGGCGTCACGAAGAAGCGGGAGCCATGCGCCGTTGCGACGAGGGCGGCGACGAGCGCGACGAGCTGGCGGAGCATGCTGGTCGGGAAATACGCACTGCGCTTGGATTGGCTAAAATACTGCGATTTTCTGGGATCCTGGGGCCAACAGCTGGCAAGCAGTCGTGGCTTCTTGTCAGCAATACCGGTACCGTGCCATGGGTACGTGTCATACTTTTATTTCTTAGCGCTACCCTGGTCGTCTTGAAGGTATCGTGGGCTTGGCAGCCTTCCATCACTGCCAAGCCCATCTTTGTGTGAAAAGATCGTGTGCGCACGACATGATTGGCTATAAATCAAATCCTGTGGCTTCTCCATTGGTGCTCGCGTGATCATTTTCGTCGTGTGGACACCTGTGTTCAATATGGACGCGGCGGCCAAATTAGGTATGGATGCGATGGCTTGAAGTTCGTATTGGGATTTTAGCCAATCACAGGCGCGACACGGATGTCTACGCTAACATTGAGATTTCTTGGAGCGACCATGGCCGCGCTCTGGTGCAGCTCCTTCTCCAAGCTCGACGCGCGTCCGTCGCGCCGCCCGTCGTGCGTCTGCCGCCTGCGCCTCTGCGCTCTCGACGACTACATGGAGGATGCGCCATCGTCCGCCGAGGTCAACGCTGTCCTCTTCGTCAACATGGGCACGCTGCGCCGGCTCGGTATCATCTCGGACGCGCTGGTCGTCGTCTCGGCGCCCGACGACGACCGGCGTCATATCGCCCGCGCTAGCCTGTTGCGCGACGTACCCAGCGATGGCGTGTGCTTGAGCCCAATGCTCGCCTACAACGTCGGGCTGCGCGCAGCAACAGGATCCCTCGACGTCCGGCCTATCCAAAGCGCCGACATTGGTCTCGCTGGCCACAAGAGCTTCGCAGCCTCGACGCTACCTCCGGCCGCGTCGCGTGTCGAGATTGCGCCACTGCTGCTGCCGTCGTTAGCGGTCGCGGCGCCGCACCAGGAGCAGCTGCTGCGGGCGCTTCGCGATTACTTTGGCACCCCTCGGCTCCTCCAAGAAGGCGACGTCTTTGGCCTCCCCGTGTTTGCCGACATCCTCGACGGACGACGAGATGGCGCACCCGCGACGATCGATATCCCAGTCGGCGCATTCCACGACGATCCGTCGGCGACAGCAACGGTCGCCGTGCCCGACGCGCTGCAGATTCCAGTCGACGTTGTGTTTTTCGCTGTCGTGAGCGTCACGGCGACGACACCTGCGGTCGCGTACTCGGTGTCTCGACAGAGCACGACGCTCGTGCAAGTGGCGCCGCGGACGCTGCGGCTACCGGAAGAAGGCGCGATGCGTCGGTACTTGTCTCGTCCGTCGGGGCCGTCGGCGCCGACAGCATCGACGACGTCGCACCTTGCAGAGCTTCTGCATCCGACCGACGTTGGCATTCCCATGTCTATCTTGCTCAGCGGTCCCGCCGGCATTGGCAAAAAGTCGCTTCTGTACGACGCCGCGTCCACGCTGGGCCTCTACGTGCTCGAGGTGAACTTTACGGACCTCACGAGCACGTCCCAGGCGCAAATGCTCGAGAACCTCCGAGACATTGCCGCGAAAGCCAAGGCGCTCTCGCCTTGTGTGCTGTTTCTGAACCGGTTCTTTGCCTTTGAGGTACAACGCTTCGTTTGGCTTCTATCGCAGTCGACCAATTTTGTGATCTCTTGTAGAAGGACGACGAGGAAGCATCGCTGCGACTCGGCAGCGCCATCATGGAGTGCCTGGACGCGATGGACGTGCCGCTTGTCGCGACGGTCGAAGATGCAAGCGAGCTCCCCGCACTCGTGCGTCAGTGTTTTTTGTACGAGCTGGCATTGGAGGCCCCCACGGAGGCCGAGCGCCTCGCGATGCTCGAGCAGCTCACGGCGACGACCGTCTTGGCGGCCGTACGACACCGTATAGATCCATGACTGTTGATTCATGGATCGACGATGCGTAGGACGTGGACCTCGCAGCAGTCGCGCACCAAAGCGCTGGCCGCACGTTTGGGGAGCTCCGTGCCTTGGTACAGTCCATTCGCATCGGTATATACCCACAGGAAATCTGTGCGGCTAGGTGGCCGATGCCACGTGCCACCGCCTCGCACAAGTCTCGGAGCTTGCGACGATCGACGAAGATGCGATGATCGAGAGCCTCTCGGCGCTGGCTCTGCACATGGTCGACTTGGAGCACGCACTCAAGCACCAAGCGACCAAGTCGTCGCTCGGTCTTGGCTCGGCCACGATTCCCAACGTCAAGTGGGAAGACGTCGGTGGCCTCGACCACGTCAAAGACGAAATCCTCGACATGGTATGGCCCTCTCCGCTTTGTATGGCAAATATGGATCGCACGATCGTGCATTGGTAGGTCCAATTGCCGCTCAAGCACCCCGAGCTCTTTGCGTCCGGCGTCCGACAACGCTCGGGCATCTTGCTTTACGGTATGGACCATTTTGTCCATGTGTCGCGCGGCGCATGGATGCTCATGTCCATACGCAGGTCCACCGGGCACGGGCAAGACGCTGCTGGCCAAGGCGATCGCGACCGAGTGCAGCATGAACTTTATCAGCGTCAAGGGCCCCGAACTCCTCAACATGTACATTGGTGAAAGTGAAAAGAACGTTCGGCACGTGTTCCAAATGGTATCGATTGTATTGATCTATCGCAAATGGCATGACACGATTGTCTATATTAGGCTCGGAACGCGCGTCCGTGTATTCTCTTCTTCGACGAGCTTGACTCGCTCGCGCCGATGCGCGGTCGCGGCAGTGACTCGGGCGGCGTCATGGACCGCGTCGTGTCGCAGCTCCTCACGGAGATCGACAGCAACCTCGACCAAGTGTTTGTCGTCGGTGCCACCAACCGCCCGGACCTCATCGAGTCGGCGTTGCTTCGCCCTGGGCGGTGCCGTCCACCCTCGCTATGTGCAATTCGCTCTATGACGCCTGTAGGTTTGATCGACTGCTGTACCTCGGTATCTGCAGCGACAAGAACGCCCAGCTCAAGGTCGTCGAAGCCCTCACGCGCAAGTTTCGCCTCGCGCGCGACGTGCACTTGCCGACGGTACGCGTGTCGACGCCGGATAAGGATGATGACGCAAGCGCGTCCTAGGTCCTCTCGGCGTGTCCGCTGCACTTTACAGGCGCCGACTTTTACGCGCTCTGCTCGATTGCGCTGGCCAATGCGATCAAAGACCGCGTCCGCGCCATCGACGCGCACATTCGTACGTCGTTTCAGCGCATGACACTGTTGTTGCTGTTAATGTCTAACGTTTCTGTGCAGAAACAACCAACCAAGCCGATTGCTACTCGGCGCGGCCGCTCAACCCGGCGATGGTGCTCGACAAGATGACGCCGGACGAGCTCCAAGTCGAGGTGTCCGCGACGCACTTTGAACGCGCGCTTGCTGCTGTCGTGCCGTCGGTCTCGGCCTCGGAACTCGCCCACTACGAGAAGCTCCGAAAGCAGTTTAGCTCGCTCGACGTCGCGTCTTCCTAAATTGTTAATCGTTTGTTTTGAAGTCGACGCACACACTTGGTGTGTCTCGGAGCACAGCTGATGCTACGCCTCGAGGATATCGAAGATACTTGTAGACGAGATTCAAAAGGCATACTCCTAGACCAACCAAACAATTGGTCTTTTCGGAGGTCAGCCCCTCGGGTAGTGGTTTTGTCTTCCACTCAAATTCGTGCTCGAACGCATGCTCATTAGCGTTACAGAGCGGGCGCGGTCGCCCTGCCTCCACGAAGTCCCGTCGCCTCCCGGCCCTCCGCCGCCGCCACCACTCGTCCGGCCTCGCCGCGTGCGACGTCGGTTCTATGCGCTGGGTCGGATGCGGGGCTCGGACAGTTTCGTTTGAAACACACCCGACGGCTTGCACTCCTCTGTCGGGTGGTCAGAGTACAGGAGCCGGTGTACGACCTCGCGCGAGCTATCCCTCGGCGAGTGGGGTCCACCACGGGATGGATCTCTGAGCTCACTCCCAACGACCAAGTGCTGGTGCCAACTCGCACGCATTCAGGCGTAGCACTACGTATGCGAAGCCTTTGAGTTTTTGCTTCTTTGATATCAACGCGAACACGTTTGATTGACATGAAGCAAGATACCTCCACAGTTGCGTGTTTCTATCCCAGCGGGTTGCACCATCGTGCCCCGGGGCACAAGCATATCACATTATTTTCATCGACGGGGCATGGGCAACAGGCCGTCGTCGCGTCGCCCAGGCCCGACGATCGAGACGTCGACCACCGAGTCGATCACCACCGACTCGTACGTCTCTGCGATGCCACCGGCGCGCCTCCGAGCCCTCGACCCGACCGCCATCGTCACGACCAAGAGCCTACGACCCAACATGGACGCGGCAACCCTCGACGGCAAGACGTCCATCGTGCTCAAGCGCTACGGAGTGGGGCGGTCCAAGCACTTGGCGCACGAAGCCAGCGTCCTCTCACGGTACATCTCTCGACGCCTCGCGCGCACTTTCTCACAGATTGTGCAGGCTCGACTCGCCGTTCGTCGTGGCGGCCGTGGGCTCGCTCGGCGCGTCGACACTCGCGATCGAGTACATGG
>NW_012156602.1:0-521 GCF_000151545.1 Saprolegnia parasitica CBS 223.65
CAGCACCGTCGCGTTTCCTTCATCGCTTGTGCGGTTACAGGGAAGACTCGTCGGGCGATCGCCACGCTGCGTCATCGTCGGTGCGCACAGGTGGGCGCTGCGTCGAGGCACGTTGCGGCAACGGCGCAGGATTCCACGAGGTCGAAGAGACTTCGCACTTGGCGCTCGCGTTTTGGCGCCAAACGTCGGAAATAGGCAGTACCCGACTTTTGCGTTGCGCGCCATTTTGCTTTGCGAAGGGTTTTAGGTTTCGGATTGGATATGCATGCGTGACTGTCGGATGCTATTCTTGTAGAAGTTGAAGATATATTTGCCCTAACCCCGTGTTCCTTCCCACGAAATGCTAAGAATATGGGCACGTGAACCGCCCACCGAAAACTACTCTGCAAGGAGAGCATCCAGTGTCTAATTTGCCTTGCCTCGAACACCATGAAACTCGTATGCGCTGCGACGGTGGCGCTCATGCTGGGCAACGTCCGCGACCGCTGCTACCTGCACGACGGACCAAGAGACGAAGATCA
>NW_012156602.1:13561-18705 GCF_000151545.1 Saprolegnia parasitica CBS 223.65
CGGTTACAACAGTTTCATTGTTCCCAGTCGTAGCACAACGCCAGAACCCAACAATAGCTATCTCATGCCCGGCTTTTGTTTCGCTCGTCGTCTCCGGGAGCATACTGGGCAGAAGGCATTCCCTCGACAGCGTACTTTTGTTGGACGAGCTACATCCGCCATGTTTAATCGTAACGTTAGCAAATGCACTCCTTCACTATGCAATGGCAATGTCGACTAGGGAGCGTTCGTGCACCCCGCCGCCATCATCACGGTCGGGTACATACGCTGCTAGCTGTGGAGGAGCGACCGAAAGCGCGACTCTCGCAACGCCTCGGGGTTCTACATCATGGGATAAAATGGCATCCAATTTCCCATCCAAATGTACCTCGGCACAAGGGTACATAAATTCAATTGAATTTATGTACCCTTGCTCGGCAAAGCACACGATCACGCGGCTGCGCTCTCGATCATATCAAGCGTCACAGTGGCAACCGTGAGGCCGATGGAAAAGGCGCCCGGGATCACAACGCCTATACAAACACATCTCATCATCAGCCACCGAGCTTTGGAGGAATACTCGGTAGGACGCAATCGCTGGTTCCTGCGATGGCGGCGGCGACCTTCAAGTTGGCAGCTGCAAACGGAATGTGACGGCGAATGCCGTACAAGTAGCTACATAGCAAACTATCTCTCAAAGAAGAGACATGCTAGAGTATGCTCGTACAGAGATCGAGGAGCGTCAGAATAACACCAAACGCTGCGACAATGGACACGTTCAAGAGCAGACCGACGACAGCGATGCTGACAAGGGCTGCCAAGTCGAAGCTACAGCACCACGTCCGACAAGGCAATATTTACATGGACATCTACAGCAAAATGCACACGATGATGGAGGTCGGGAAGAAGAGCACGAGCAGCATGAAAGCTGCAATTCCGCTCGCGAGGCATGAGAGCGCAACCAGCAACCCGCAGCCAGTGGCCGGCGGCGGTGTGGCTGCAAGGGACGCGATCTTGCCGTATGTCTTCTTGTCCATCGTCGGCTCGGGCGACACGGGTGGGTGATTCATGTGCATCGATTTCGGTGGGTATCGCACACGACTGATCTGTAGAGGCCGCGGCTGCATCGGTTTCGCATCGGTCGGCTCACTGGTGTCTGAAATAGGCAACATCCCTACCCCATAAGTTGCGCTCCATTTTGCTTTGCCATCGGTTTCGGATTTTGAATTGGAAATACTTGCTGCTTACGAGCAAATGTGGCTTCAAGGGTTATATTTAGAGAGATGTGAGCCCTAACCCCACGTCCCTTTCCACGCGACGGTTCGGCACCACTGCAAAGAATATACACACTCGATCCACGGACCAAAAACGACACTGCCCTGAACGATACGAGAACCCAGACTGCAAATTGCCTCGCCTCGAACACCATGAAACTTCTTTGCGCTGCGACGATGGCGCTCCTGCTGGCGACGTCCGCGACCGCCGCGTCTTGCACGACGGACCAAGATACGACGATCAAGAATTGCTTGGCGGCCAACGTCTCGACCCCGTGCACTGCGAGCAGGTCCAGCTGGCAAAGCCCGATGACGTTCGCGGAAGGACTCAACTACTAAAAAATCCTCATGTGCCGGCCGCCGTGCAAGGACGACCTGCAGAGTCTCACGAGCAGAATCTCAGAGTGCGCCGATGACGCCGGAACATTCGCCAAGGTCGTCCAACAAAATCAAGTGTGCACCGACATGAAGCGCCCAACGACCAACGGTGGTGCGTGCACGGCGGCCGACGTGATATTATCCTACGGATTGCGGTACGAAGAACCGGTGTGGCTCAACTGCTCCAGTGTCAAGAACACATACTTGGACGACCTTCGAGCTTACACAACTGAAAACGCCAAGGCGCTGTGTGGGTCCGCCACCTGCACGGCTTTTTTCAACTCAATGACCAAGGTGATGCCCAACTGCGTCGACACGTACGGGGACAATACGATGGACGAATTCCGACATCGGTATGGGTGCATGCCTGCAGCAGTCGGGACCAATTGCTCCATGGTGGATATGGCCGTCAAGCACGATGCATATAATGCGTACCTTTGGTACAACTGCTCGAACTTTCTCAACGCTTCTTATCTTGCGATGTTCAGTGACCTCGAGTACAGTCTTTCTCTTATCAAGACACCAGAAGACGCGCCATCGGGCTTTTGCACGTCGGCCTGCCCAGCAAACTACTTGTGGATGAAAAAGACGCTTCCATCCTGCACCTATATCTATGGTGGTGAGATGTTGTCCGACCCAAGTCCTCTCTACCGCATCTGCCCCAGCCTAAAGCCCGCTCCGACACCAACTCCGACGCCCGCGCCAGCTCTGACGTGTCCGCTTCCCGGCTCGTACCGTGCGACAGGGATGCGTATGGACCTTGCCAACTCTGGTGCGTTCACCGAGTCGCACGATGGCAGCGACAGCACGTGCTCGACGACGGGAACGTATGCGATCTCGGGTCCAATGGCAACGTTCACCGTGTCGACCGTCTCGGGTGTCTGCGGCAGCGCCTTTACGCCCAACGCAAAGCTCTCGGGCCCCATTTCGCTCTCCACCGACTGCAACCAACTCACACTCAGCTACACGGGCACCACATCGACGCTGCAGCGAACATCCAACGCAGAGACCGCGGCCACGAGTGCGATGCTGCTTCTTGGCGTTTTCCTCGCGTGGGGGGCGCTCTAAGCGGCCGAAGGGGTGGCTCTAGCATAGTTGATTATCATATATAAGACTGAAAAATACACTGGATTTGCACGTTAAACATCGCGTTCGATGCCACGAGAACTCACTTTCACATGTCTGCGCATACGCAAGTCGAGTCATTTACAAGAGACACCCAGAGAAAAACGGCTGCCCGAAATCGGATCAATCCACAGACCTATCTTCCCATCTATCCATTATCTACCGGTATCTTGTAGAGGGTCGATCCTGGGGTCGGTGCTGGTGAAACGCCCGTTGGGCTGCCACGTGGGTTTCGGCGGGCAATGTCGCCATTTGATTGGCTCCCGCATTCTACTCTAGCTGATTGGCCAATATACTCGACACCCGCGCCGTGCGATTGGGCGACGTGTTCATTCGCCAACACGGTGACCGAGCGCATGGTTCCCTCGCCCAGGATCAAGCTCGAGCGTGGCCTCGACGAGCGCTTCGCCTACGATGACAATGAGAACAGCAACATGGAGACGCTCCTCGCTGCGCCGGTCTTGGCCGACACGACGCTCGCCGGCTTGGCGGCCTTCGGCGACGCTCGCGCGCGCTACGAGGTCGCGTGCGAAGCCAAGGCATGTGTGCAGACGCGGCAGTCGATCCTAGCGACGATCGCGCCGCCGACATTGCGGTTCCTCGCGCAATACAAGATGTGCATGGCCGAGGCAGCGATCACCGACGCCGACATCCTCGCCTGGATCGAGCGCGAGCTGGCAGAGACGACGCCATCGTCGATCGAGGCCGTCGTGCAGCACTGCCGCGTGCACCTCGTCATGGACATGCGCATTCCCGACGCCCGCGCGCGCGTCGCAAGGTACTTTATGCGCGCCAACGAGATGGCCACCAACTTTCACTTCGCCGGTGTCAACCTCTTTTGCGCCATGCTGGTCGAAGGCGTGCGACCACGCGCGCTGCGCCGCGACGTCGAGCTCCTTCTGCACGTCCCATCGAACGCTCACGCCAAGTGCGACGACCGGCGTCTCTTTGACCTCGTGGAATCCTGCGCTATCGCGCACGAAGCACGTTTTCCATGGCGCCGCCGCCGCCGCCGCAACGTGCCAGGACGCAGCGTCCAGCTGTTGCGCACCGCCGACGACGCAGCGTGGCGGTCACCCGACGTGCGTTTTCTGTAGCTCCATGACCGATGTTCTTAATGTTGCATTTTCTACCCACGACCTGGATTGTACTACATCCTTTCCGTGACATGCCTCTTTGATGGAAATATCGTCCTCGACAAGGTCGTTGGTGTCGTCTACTTGGACCAAGATTCATTCCACACAGGCCACGTAGACGGAAGCTATGCGCCCCTGCGTCAATGGTTGAGGTATTCTGTTCAAGGCGGCTGCGCCGTCCGCATTTTGGGTCGTTGGCGTCGCATTCTCGTCCTCTTCGTGCGGCTTGGTTTCGTGAGACATGCGACAGGTCGATGCGATGGACCACGCACACTAGTGCCGAGCCTGTCATCGACGGCTTGCACTCCTCCGTCGGGTGGTCCGAGTACAGGAGCCTGCGTACGACCTCGAGCGAGCTATCATTCGGCGAGTGGGGTCAACCACGGGATGGATCTCTCCGTGTCCAGATCACTTCCAACGACCAAGTGCTGGTGCCAACTCCCATGCATTCAGGCGTAGCACTACGTATGCGAAGTTTTTGAGTTAGTTTTGTGCTAATTTGATTTCAACGCGAACTCGTTTAATTGATTGATTGATTGTCATTTTGGTCGCTCGCTTCACAAGGCGTCCATAAAGTAAGGCAAGACAAGGTCCGAACTGTACCGCCGCGCGTGTCACGGATGCGGACACGTTGACGCGAACGGTCGTGGCATTGCATCGCTCCACAGCGCGGAATTCGACATGAAGGTACATGGTAGTACTACGTATTATTTAATGGAAAGCGTGCTACTCTGCGAGGCCAAGTAGACTGCAATGGGGTCGGCGCATGTGGTGGCGGTCATTGCGCGTTTGCGTGGGACCGCTCTCGGCCAGAGAAAGATGCCGTGGTGAAACACTTGTCGGAGCAGCAAGACAAAGTCGGTGTCTGCAATCACCTTGTTGACATAGAGCATGCGCGTCTCTTTCAAAAGCAGGCAGAGGTGGCCCACTAGTGTACCAATTGGTTGTGCAAAATTGTCCTAAAATGATAGTAATTACGTACGCGATGGCTCGGCCTCGAGGGAAAGGCGGCAGTGGCGCTGGACGAAATACAGGCCCGCGGCGAGTAGTTGTCGCAAGACGTGAATGTTGCGGACACTTGGCCGCGCGGCCTGGAGCTGGAAACAAATGCGTTTCTGGGTTCGAAGCACGGGCGTCCACCGCCGGAAGCGCACCAAGTCGCACGCTGGTGGCGCGTCAAACGTGCTTGGTCGACGCAAGCCAAAGAGGTCGCAGAGAAAACCGAGTTGCGCCTACCGTGTTCCGCACCAAC
>NW_012156602.1:18805-29958 GCF_000151545.1 Saprolegnia parasitica CBS 223.65
GTCATGAGGTCACGTAAATCTCGAGCACAAAGCGTGCACTAGTACGGCTTTGGGCAGCGCGCCCAAAACACTGTCGAGGTCGAGACGACCGAGGAGGGGGTGGACGGGGGCTAGGCTGCCTCAAGACCAAAAACTTGCTGGCAGGAACGCGTACCGTTGACGGGCGGCGTGGGCTCGTTCGCGTCGTCCGAGTCGTCGCTGTCGGCGTCATCGTCGCATGCAATGCGCACAGATGCCTACGGTTGTGGCGTGGCGTGGCATGGACAGACAGGTCGCACCTTTCTACACATCATCATGTTTTCGTAAAAAAAGCTATACATGACAACAAGACGATATTGCACACGTACGTGAGACGCGACGCGCGGTGCTTTGGATGCTGAAACACCAGAGGAAAGTCGAGCTCATTCTCGGGCTCTGTCTCGGGCGTGTACCGCGCGTGCGACTGCAGCGTCTTGTCCATAATATCAAAGTCACTAGTCGCCGCATTTGCACCAATGTAGAGGCAGCAGGAGACACCTGTCGCGCCGAAGTCGCACCGGCTTGGCGACGGACGAGCTCCATTGGAAAAAGGCCGAGTCTTGCAGCGCAAGCGAGACCCACGGGTTGCGCACAACGTCGACCTCGACGCCGTTGTCGGCCATCGGTTCGCAAACTGGTCATTGAAACCATCGAGGCATGTAACGAGCGTCGATGGCTTCTGCAGCTCCAACTTTTTCAAACCGAAAAAAATTGTTGTGCGAGGCAAACCCAGAGTTAAGGAGCAAGATCGAACAGGTACCGCCACTAAACGTGTTTCGGGGGCTTCGACTTCGATGGTGGTGGGTGAAATCCCGCACGCGCATGGGTCTAAAATTGCTTTAACACTGCCTTGGGCACCCGATTTGTGGCCGATTTTTTGCTAATTGCAGTACAATGCGAGTACCCTTTAGGATGTGGGCAGATAAATGCAGTACCCGCGTTGATCTCAAAGCAATACTACGCCAAGTAGCACGAAGCTGTCAGATCCCGCAAGCATCATGGCGCGTCGGCACACGAGCGCTTGGCAACATGGAGCGCGAGTGAAAGTTAGTGCTGACTTTTGAGCTTCCGACGACGACGCGACCTGTCGTTGCGATGCAGAACGCATACGTGCTACTTCTGAAGATGCAGCCATGATGTCTCTTCGCACCCCGGCGCCTCCTGTACCAATCAGAGCATCATTGCCATCGCAGCTAAAATCGGAAAAATAGGATTTAATCATTCATCGGATATCGATCGATGTAGTACTCAATTGTTGAGTTTGGACTTGGCACTCCACGAGCACGACGTGAGCCCAATCGCAAAGGCTTGGATCGGTGCCAGCGGGAACCGAAAGTCGAGCGAGAATTTCGACTTGGAGTATTTGCCAAACTGAAAGATGGGCTTGTCGTCGTCGTCGTCGAGCACGAGCATAAAGTTCTTGGCCGACGCTTCGCGGATCCGGCCGCCGTGGAACTTCATGATGAGCGAGTTGACTTCGGAGCACCACGACGGCAGCTTGCTTACGAGCTTGATGCGGTCGCTCACGGGCGTGTCAAACGTGAACATGGTCTTTTTCCGTGCGGCGACGGCGACGTCACGAGCTCCTTCTTGGCCGACGTCCGGGGTGTGCCTCCGAGCGGCGTGTCCCCCCGGCACATGCGCGGGCTACCATTTGCAGTATTGAGACCACGATACAAAGCACATATGGCAGCGCATACCACCAAATGACGCGCGACCGTGCATCGTCCATAACGGCGGGAATCACCACGTTGAGGCAGCGCATCTCGCTGGAAATGCCACTCACGACCTTGGTAAAGTGCGAGACGTCGGCGAGGAGCTGGCGGTCTGCGCCCTCGCCGGTTTCTTCGTGAAAGCCAAAGCTGCTCGACTCGTGGTCGTTCGAGCACGTGTACTTGCTAAAGCCAATGTCGCAGCCTTCGCAGCCGCAGTTGTACAGCTTGAAGCTGTTGTCGGTCGTCTTTCTAGAAGCACCACCACGTGCATACCATGGCCAACCTTGAAGAAGAAGGGTCGTACTTGAGGACCGCGCAGTAGTGCGACGTCGGCGTCTCCATGTCCGTGTCGCCAAAGTGCTCGTATTGCGAGATGTAAAAGATGCCATTGTGCTGCTTGGCGCTCAGGAGGAACTGGTCGTTGTTCCAAAACATCCTACGACGCGATTGCATGAGGCGACGAGCGGCGAAAAAATGCATCGCGTACTTGTACTGCGTCTTGTTGATGCGATGGACCGTGCTGTACGTCCACGCCTTGGCCGACGTCGGGCTCAGGCTCTCTTCCGAGATGTACTCGCGCGCATTGCCGCTCTCGAGGAGGTCCATGTCCTGGAACTTGTCGCGCTTGATGGCCGTGCCCCACGTCGGCGACGCCGATGCTTTGGCCTCGTCGCCGTCGTCCTTGATGAGCTTGGTCGCGATGAGCAGCGCGGCCTTGTCGAAGAAGCTCACGTCCGCGGCCGGCGGCGCCGCGTCGTTGTTGAGGTCCGTCGAGATCGTGAGCGAGCTGCGCGTGGCCATGCTGTAGGTCGATGGGATATGGCGCTGTCGGGCGTCAACCCCGCGGATCAAAATAGCCTGCCGTTGGCCAAAATCCAAATCGGTCAGCCAATCAAACGTCGCCGTTGAAGATCTTGCACTGGCCGCGCCGTTGAAGTTGGCCGCCATGACGAGCAAGATGGCGCCACGTGTCGCATCGGACGCCGGGACATGGGATTCAAGTCGCGACCACCGACGACGACGACAAGGGCCATCGCAGTCCTGAAAATTTAATACAATAATGACCACTACGCACTATCCTTAAGCGTGCCCGTCGGGTGCAAGTAGTCATTCAAGTCATTGAGCAGAGCTCAGTGGAAGACAGTGTCTCAACTCGGTCGGTTGCTGGAGCGACTGGTTGCGTCCTCATGGGATCTAAAAGTGTTGCCGTCGCGTCGACTGCAGTCATGTACGTTGGGTCGGAGCTCGGCACTAAGGCGGTTCAAACGACATTATTGTACACAAATGCGCGTCGATACATAGTAGCCAAGACAATGTAGTGCCACATGGGATCGTCGGCGCGGCCTGTCATGCCGATGGCAACTCAAACAAAGGTCTCGGCGGCGTTTCATCGCCATGTCATGTTGGTAGGCTACTGCTTCAATCAAGTTCAAATCGTGCAGAAGCCATGGTGTGGCGGTCACGGGTATGACGTTGCGTGTTCGGCTTACAAAAGTCCGGGGCCGACAAAGAAGGCGGCAATCGCATCAACAATAATCTCAGGCAGCACTCTCGGATGGCGACGACGCAGCAGCTGCTGCGAGAGGTACGCTGCTGTGCTTGCATTGCCACAACGTCCTGCACTCTCGATCGCAGTTTCGGCTCGCTACAACAGCCCATCTCGCTATCGTCAACAAGGGCTAGGGATTTATATACCGTGTTGGTCATCGTCACGTCATGACGGTCAGCGTCGCAGAGACGGCGCCAGATACGCTCGGCACTCGGGTGCAGAAAGGCCACGTGCAGGAGTACCGTGTTGCCGTCCTAAAGTCGCCATCGCGATACATCAACACCGAAACATACGACAATTATTTTATATACCGTGTCGACCGCGTTGACGTCGATCGTTGGCTGCGATATCAAAAGGTCGACCATGGCTTCGTTGCTGTAGAGGCACGCGACCATGAGCGCAGTCTTGCCTGTCTTCTACATACAGCCATCAACACAAGACGATTCGATGCATGGACTTGGATCGTCCAGCCTAGCAATAAAGCACGTACACAGCTGGCCACGCTCGCATCGGCGCACTCGCGGCCATTGGTGGAAGCCACCCACTCGACCTTGGGGTGCATCCAACGCAGGTCCGCGCCGACCGACGATTCGGAATGCACCCTCTCCATCCGAGCACGTCTTTGCTCGTCGTCGCACGATCGGCCGGGCATAACCAGCGCCTTATTGACGTCCACACGGGCCGCCAGCGCGCTTAAAAGCGGTAGATGCTGGCTGTTGACGGCCCGTACCCACGCCGAAAAGACCCACTACGTCACAAGTTACACACACAACCGGTCATCATCATCATACCTCGTCCACAGCCTCGACGATGGCAGTCGGGTGCTGGATCAGTCGCGTGACCACCTCGACTGCACGCTGACGCACTGCAATCTGCAGTGGTCCATAGTGCTCCTACACAAAAGTCGGTCACAGAATTGCCTGGAGCAAAAAAACGTCAACGTACGTGGCCAGACGTGCTGACATTTATACGCGGGTGATCGAGCAGGAGGTCGATCACAGCATCCGCAGCGGACACGCAAGCAATCATGAGCGGGGTCTGTCCTTTCTAAAAACGCGTGTGTCCTTGCCCGAGAATGGCCTCCAAGAAAGCTCTACTTTGTCCACGCAGTTGACGTCGATCGATGGCGAGCGCAATAGCAGCGCCACGAGGTCCACCGCGTTCCTAGCTTGACACGCTGCATGCAGCGCCGACGTTCCTGCCTGCACAATTCCGATGGAGGAGCTCAACCCACCCGCCAAAAAGAAAAAATATATGGACGTACGTCGTTGACGGCGTTGACATTACAGCTACCGTGCGCCAGCAACGCTCGCACGATACCAGGATGGCCTTGGCGCGTCGCTAAAATCAACGCCAAGTTGCCGTGCTAGCCAAACGGCAGTGACGCAGCGGGCGTGGTAGGATGGCAGTGTACCTTGTCCCGCACGCGGGTGTCTATTTCTGGCCTTTGCAAGAGCAAATGGACAATCTTGACGTTGCCTTCGTTGAGGCACACTTGCAACAGCGTCGTGAGTCCGCTCGGATCCATTGCAAGGGATTAGGGGTCCATCCTAGGGCTAGGGCTCCCGTAAAAGGTACCGCATCCCGATAGTGGACGTCCATCTCGGGCGACGACAGCAGCTTTCGCACCACATACACATATTGCAGCGCACACGCCACCGCCAGTGCGATATGACCACACTAAATGCATCATATTCCCTCCGGTAAATGTACCCAGAAGATGTTGCTACGGGGCATGTACCGACGCATCGATGGTCGAGACGTCGAGTTGGGGCAGCTGCATGAGCTGCGCCGCCAGCATCGGGTCATTCGCATGGCACGCCTAGCAAGCGACTTCTTAACGATCTCGTAACGAAAGGAAGCGGACATGGTTGCGACGGTTGATGTCGACCTTGGGACTGCTGAGGAGCGCGTCGAGCACGTCATAGTGACTGCGCATGCAGTGCCGCATGAGCGCCGTGTTGCCGTCGTAGTATGTACATCCAGCCGTGCCATGGACGCCGAGACGCGTTCGAGTCGAGTGAAATGCACCTTGTCGACGGCGTTGGCGTTAATAAACGGATGGCGCAGCAGAAACGTCACGGCGCCAGGCTTGCGGGGGTCGACAGCCTCCATGAGGACGGTCGCGCCATCCTACAGGCACATGCTTTTTCGACAGATGCACATACGCGCTTTCTAGTACGCCACTGCGCAGATCGATGGCCGCGGGTCTCGCCTCGAGTAGCAACCGAAGCACGCGCACATGCCCGGCCCGCGCGGCCGCATGCAGCGCCATTCGTCCGTCCTAGTACCCATAGGATCTCATGCATGGAAGTGGTATATCATGACCCTCGTACCTTGTTGGTTCTCGTCATGTCGACAGGTAGAACCGACAGGAGCTGCGTGACCACCGACGCATGGTTGGCCACACTTGCGACGAGCAGCGGCGTATTGCCATCCTACGCGATCCTGTCATGATGTGTCTCTTGCACAACGTGAGATAGATGTACGTTGTCGATTGCATGCACATTGGCGTGGACCGACAGTAGCGCGGCGACCACCGACGCGTGGCCACTCTCACACGCGACATGCAGGAGAGTCCGGCCCAGCTACGCTCGCCATGACGACTCGCGGTGCCAGGACGTTGCGCACCTTGTCGGCACGGTCGACGTCGATCTCGGACACGGCGAAGAGTTGGGTCACAACAGCTCCGTGGTTGGAGATGCAGGCCAGGAGAAGAGGCTTGTTGCCATCCTACCGTCTCCCATGACACCTTGACAACTCACGAAAGATATACGACACCGTATCGGGCGCATTCACGTCATTCATGGTACGCGGTAAAAGCGCAGCCACGAAGGCCTCGCGGCCATATTGGCAGGCCACGTGCAAGATCGTGCGACCGGCCTAATCATCGAGGCGTACACAGGATCGAAGCGCGTACCATTGCATACCTCATTTGTCGCCGTCATCTCGTCGTCCCGCATGGTCCACAAGGCGAAAAACACGCGCAAATCTGTGTAGCAAGCGAGCATGTGGGCCGAGTTGCCATGCTAGTAGCCCGGGACAGATCCAAGTCACATTTCGGTAAAGGCCACGAACGTACTTGGTCCGTGACGTCGCGCTCAAGCCAGAGACCGCCAGCAGCACGCGCACCAACGCCAGGTGGCCGTGCCGACACGCACACAGCAGCGGTGTCAACCCGTTGCTCTAGCGACGCACGTCCAACGTCGCGGTAGAAGCGCAGCGCGAGATCGTACTGGCCGTGCAAGAGCGCAACGCTCGCCGGCGTGTCGCCAGCCTACACTACGGTCGTCCATCTCCTTGAACAGACAACCATATGTACCGTATGCTGGACGTTCACGTTGGCGTCAAGGAGTGCTTCGACCAACGACGTCCAGCCGCGCTGACTGGCCATATGCAGCGCCGTGTTGCCGAGCTAGAATGATGGATATAGGGTTAGGGTGAAAGCGGCGACGTCAATACCGAACCGCGTTGGTTGCGTCACGACGCAAGTGTGGCTCACAAAGAAGACGGTGGGCGATGTGCTCGTCGTTGTGGTTGCCGATAGCGAGGTGCAGCGGTGGTATGCCGTCCTACATATGTGTTGTACCTGCATCCTATGTGTTGCGCTCGACTACGCGATACATCGTTCGGAAGGTTGATGTCGTCGTCGGGTAAAGCAAGAAAGAGCTCCAAGATGGCGCGATTGCCATGGACGACAACCGAGGCGAACGCTGTGCCTCGGCGCTACAGGCACATTATTGCATTGGCATGGTATACCAACGTACTACCGCGACTTGCACATGCCGATGGATGTCGGGCCGACGCAGCTGCGCGAAGACGACATTAGCGTCGCACGCCGCATGCAAGAGCGTCGTGCCCTCCTGTCGAATGCACGTGTGGACGTCCTCGATGATTCCGTCTATCGCCATGTACCACATTGACATGCACGCGCGGGTCCTCCAGCAGCACCGCAACGTTATGCCACTTTTGCTTTTGCACGGCGCGCTGGAGCAGTGTCTCACCCTAGTCGCATCATGCAATAGATTCCATCCAGAGAAAGTCAGCGGCCGTCGATCGGGACGTTCCAGTCGACGCGCGGATGGCCCACAAAAAGCGACAGCATCTCGGCCATGCATGGCGTGCGGCAACGCGCGATAAGCACGTTCCACCCGCTCTAGTCTCATGGCTACAAGCCACTGGCGTCGATACGGAGAGCGTCCGTACCGGTAGGAGCGCCATTGAATTTGTCGTGGGATGGGCGAGGAGCTGCGCGACCATCGCACCGGCGCCGCGTTTACAAACGGTCCACCAAAGCGTGGGCGACGCCTACTACAAGTCAGGACGGAGAGAAACAGACCATGGACCTTGGTCACGTCGATACGATGGTGCGCGAGCAAGCACGTGACCACATCGAGACGGTCTTCGCCGCACGCCACGTCCAGCGGCGTCGCATCCGCCTACACCGTCGTGCCCGCCATCGTGAGCTCGTGGATGATGAAGTACTAGCGCCGGGACCTCGTTGCGCGCGTTGACGTCGGCGCCATCGGCGAGCGCCGCACCGATGCGAGGCACGTCGTTTGCA
This sequence comes from Saprolegnia parasitica CBS 223.65, assembly GCF_000151545.1. Lineage (NCBI taxonomy): Eukaryota > Oomycota > Saprolegniomycetes > Saprolegniales > Saprolegniaceae > Saprolegnia > Saprolegnia parasitica. Next base: position 26,652 of record NW_012156602.1, read on the forward strand.
GCAGCGGCAAGTAGAAGCTCGGCGGTCTATCGTAGCTCGACCATGAGGCGCCCACGATAGCGATGACCTCGAGTCCTACCACCACGTCGACTGGGCGGGTTGTCGTCAGCACGGAAAACAGATGGTTTTGGGTCCAGCGCTGCAAGGCCAAGGTGTGACCAAGGTTGTTGCAGTGGCTCATCGTTAATGTCGAAATGCGTACGTGGCGACGCAGGGTCGCGCATGCTCCCGTGCTAGTACTGCACGACGGCCTCGATCGACATTAGCGTCGTCTCCGCCAGCCTGCGCGCGATCCAGGCTCGTACAACGGCGGCGTCATCGGCTCGGCGCGTCGGCCATGGCGCGCTACTAAGCGAAGGGCCGCTCGATCGCCGTCCGGCGGGTCGTGGCGACGATGGACTGGCAGCTGGGTCCTACGCCTTGGCGCCGCACACGATATTGCCTCGTTGGGCAGCACCAAGAAAGCACTCTCGAGTCTGCCACGGCCGGCGCCGCCAGAGCCTGCTCTGCTCGTTGGCATGAAGGCTCCGTGCCAGTCGCTCGTCGACGCCATGCCATCGGCCTTTTCCATGAATGAATTAAATATGGCGTCCACTCACAAGCCGTATTTATCCCGTATTTTGGCCAACCACAAAGGCCTATTTGGCAACCGCCAATCACATGACGCCATTGCAATCAGCCTTGCACGTGGCAGCCCCACGAGCGATTTTGAATAGCGCTTGGGAGGCAACTGGTAGGCGAATGCAATAAAAACATGTGGCTGTAGGCGCGCTCGGCGAAGATGCTGGAAGCAGGCGCGTAAGAGCCCAATCTCGCGCAGCGTGAGCGTGGGTGCCGTGACGTGGCCACCAGATACCCGCGGGGTCTCTAGATGGACGCCATATCCCTCGCGCGCCAAGCCTTCCGAGAAGGAGTCGCGGACGAGGACCTGGCACATGCTTGTGGCAAGCCACTTCCTCGCTCTTGTCCGTGATTGAAAAGGAAGCGAAGACGACGTGCTGCGGATAACAATCAGCTCTATCCTCGACACTGATAATGCAAGAGGGCGCCCTGACGATCTCAGGACACGGGTGCTAGTATCTATCCAGGTCATACTCTCCAAGCGACACGCAGCAACGACATCAGTGCGCTAGTTATAGCGTCTTCCGCGCGCCATCGAGCGTGTCAATTCCGTCGACATGGTTGACCCATTAGAATTGGCGCTCGCCATTTGCAACCATAAATAGCCATATATTGGGGTGTCGATTGCTCATTGCCTCGAGGAATCGACCAAACGAAGTTAAACGAAGTTTGAAAATGAAATCGCCCCTACTCACCACAGTCGTTGGCAACGCTTCGGGGAATACGAAATGCAACGTAGCGTCGCCGTTGGAGCTCTGTGGCGAGAGCAATGACGGTGACAGTATTTCACATTATTTCGGAAACCCGAAATAGTGTACTAACGAAAGCAGGGCCATATCCCGCGCATGCGACCTTCCCTTCGCCAAGTGCAACACACTCTTTCTCATGAAGGAAACGAGTTGGCGTCCTCGGTTTTTGCGATTTCAACGCCTTTGCTACCGAGATTTGGTGTCGAATTTCGTAAAAACTGACGCTCGGCACTTTAAGTTTGGTGTGAGCGCCCAAGCAACGCCGCCGCCCAACAAACACGTCGCAGCCCGGGTCGAAATCCATCGCCAACTATGGCTGCCAAAATGGGGGTCGTTGGAACGTTCGAACCCCGTGATGTCGTGTAAAGTATTTGGGCAATTGGGTTGCCACCTCAAAAATGAAAGATGGTTTTCCGCGTGATGGCACCCAGTGCAGCGTCGGAAACAACATGAGCATCGTACAAGGAGTGTATATAGAGGTATACACCGCTGCTACGTGGCGCTGGTGCGTCTGCGTGCAGACCATTTCGGTTGTGGACAAGCTATTTACACTATTTACCAGCCGTGGTTTGTCGCACTCCCTTGTAACTACTGTGAAATAAAGGCCACGAACGTACACCCCAACTAGTCACTACTGGTAGAGAGAATCGGCGAGTAGTTCGAGACGAGTCTAGTAGTGAAGGCTCTAAACTGCAGATTTGGCACCAAAATCTGCCAAAATCATCGCTTGGATTGACACGCATACAAAAGCTAGTTCCAATTGGCTGGATCAACGCAATTTTACTGTATGAAGAAGTCTGACCAAGCATCACGTAGGAAGTAATGTTGCGTGTTATTAGCACCACGGAAACACACTGGACACCTTTCAGATGGCGAGGGTGTCGCTACGACCGACGTTCTCCACGTCACTGCGAAGAGGAGCAAGCATCCTACGTGGCTGCACACCGAGAGCGACAGGCAAACCGGTCAAGCACGACGCCCTGCCGCCAAATCAGGTGTACAACGGAATCCATCCGGACGTGTTGTCGTCCAATAAACTCCAAGCCGACCACGTCAAGACAACCTGTCCACAATACATCACGACAGGGTGTAGTGAGATGCATATAAAACATCGTTTTCAAGCACGCACATCAAGTGGTTTTGCTGTCGCGACGAGCCCGTTTGGACGTCAACTGCGTCTTGAACATGGTGGGAAGCGAGAAGCTCGCGAGTGGCTTCAAGGCCGAGCGCACTTGGCCCGACTTGAGCCGCGTTGGTGTCGACAATTTCGGCTCGAGGAGTGCACACACGTGTGCAGCGGTTGGACGCAGAGACGGGTCTTGCGCCATGCAGTTTAGTGCCAGGTCCCGATACCACGGCGCACACGTCGCGCTGAGCTCGGGTCGAAGCAGTCCTTTGCTCACTTGGTCCATGGTCACAAAGTGGTTTTGTCGGAGGTAGCCGTACGGCGGCAGGAGCGTATCCAGCTCGGTCAAAAGCACGCCAAACGAGTACATGTCGGCCGAGGTATCGTAATAGTCGCCGCGAATGACCTCGGGCGCCATCCAAAACATGGCGCCGACACCCTGCGTGAGCACAACATCGGGCGATGTGGATTTGGCCAAGACAAAGTTGCCGAGCTTGGCGATGCGCGTCGAGCTCCAGAGCACGCTGAGCGAGCTCACAAACCGGTGCACAAGGCCTTGGGCGTGCAGCGCCGCGAGCGCCGAAGCAATCGCATGCGCGATCGTGAGTGTGTCGAGCTCGACGCGCGTTCGGAACCGCCGACGGCTGTCGAGGTACGTCCGCAGCGCGCCGCCGTCCATGTACTCGAGCACGAGTTGTGGCCGTGACGAAGCCACGTCAACGACGCCGAGCAGCTGCACAATGGTCGGCACATGGGTCAGCCTACATGGTTAATGTAAGATTCATGTGTGCAGAGAATGCCGTGTCACTGG
>NW_012156602.1:31660-42127 GCF_000151545.1 Saprolegnia parasitica CBS 223.65
GTGTGGCGTGGCGCCACGCAGAGTTGCCATGTCTTGGGATCGCGCGCTGCAACTGTCGCTCCAAGCTGTCGTCGAGAGTCGTAGTTGTGTAGTGGTCATCGAGACGTGGTAGCTCATTGAGCTCCGAGCTCGGCGCTGGAAATTTCGTCTGGTACGATGCCACTCCTTGCGCTCGCTTGGCCGCCACGCGACAGGTGCGCGCGAGCTGTGCGCGTGTGGCTTGGACAGCACACTACGAAAGACAAGCACGAACGGCCATTGAGGTCGCTCACTCGCACGCGCATCGTCGGCCGCTTGCCGCGGAGCTGCGGCAGTCCATAGCTCTGTAACTGCCGATGCAACGGCCGCAACGGTCGGCGGGCTCGTGTCGAAGATATGAAAATCCGGATTTCGAACTTCGACGAACTTCGAGTGTTAGATTGAATTACTTCAATTTAGACCAATGCCTGGTCTCCGGCCTGTGCCGTTTAAATAAAATCGACCAATGCCTGGTCTCCATTTCCGAATTATAGCCAATGCCTAGTCTCTATTCCACCCATATCCTACGAGGTAGTCCCCTTGCGACCCCTTGCGAATCCGCTGTCTCGATCGATGGCACCCTTGGCCATGGCGAGGCGTGCGCTCGAGTGCACAGCAAAAGGCAATGGGTCCGTCCGAAGATGAACCGGCTCCTCCTTTGGCCAGCGGGCGGCACCGCTTGGATGTACATACTGCAATCGGTTGACGTCGTCAAGATGCATTGCTGCGAGGAATCTCCTGCGACGCGGTCATGGTCTGCTGCGAGACTGCGAGACAGGACGTGTGCAGTTCATACAGAGCTCGCTCGATGTGACGTCGCTCGGGCTTTAACGTGGTATAGAGCCACTCGAAGACGTGCATGTACTACTCTTTTGTAGCGACCAGGAGCACGAGGGCACCCAGACAGGCCGTTGCGCGATGCTCGCACGCAAATAGCACCATCTCGAGGCGGCCGCTTCAGACGAGACCATGTTCTCGCCACCACTTGCTCGCGCAGCCCAACCCAACCTGGCGCTGTGGCCACGGGCCGCGCCGCGATCGGCGGCCATTTGACACTCATACACGTTCTCCACGCCGCGCGCGCGTTCGAGCTAACGACAGACGACGTGGTGTGTGCGCTCTTCATGACGCCTCGCCAGATAGGATGCGGGTCCGCGTTGGCGCAGCTGCCGAGCGACACGTGTCGAATAGCCGAAATGCACAAAGAGCAGATGGTCCACAGGGGTGTTATGCTCATCAAAGCACCGGGTTCGGGGGGTTTTGGGGGTAAGGAGGTGTGTTCTACCAGTCTCTGGGGCAAGGGAAGGTGAGGAAGGCATGTAGCATGCAAACGCCTCCGAGTCCGGACCATCTGTACTTTGTGCATTTAGGCCAAGCCGATACGTGTCCGTGGTTGCCAACATGCGCATGTCCATGACGAGGTGCACGCGGTAGTGCTGCACGATCGCCTTGATCGACGTTGGCGTCGTCTCCACCAGCTCGCGCTCGATCCAGGCGAGGATGTCGGCGTCGGTAATTGCTGCCTCGGCCATGCACAGCTTGTAGTGCGCGAGAAGCCGCCATATCGGCGGCGCGATCGTCGCTAGGATCGACTGCCACATGCCTTGGCTTCGCACGCGACCTCGTAGAGGACTCGAACGCGATGTTGAACGTACGAAGGATGAGTTTTTTCAGTCTTAAATATGAGAATCAACTATACTAGAGTCATCCCATCGGCCGTTTAGAGCGCACCTGACGCGAGGAAAACACCAAGAAGCAGCATCGCACTCGTGGCCGCGGTCTCTGCGTTGGACGCTCGCTGCAGCGTCGACGGTGTACCCGTGTAGTTGAGTGTGAGTTGGTTGCAGTCGGTGGAGAATGAAATGGGGCCCGAGAGCTTTGCGTTGGCCGTAAAGGCGCTGCCGCAGACACCCGAGACGGTCGACACGGTGAACGTTGCGGTTTGACCCGAGACCGCATACGTTCCTGTTGTCGAGCACGTGTTGCCGCTGCCATCGTGCGACTCGGTGAAATCCCCAGAGGTGGCAAGGTCCATGCGCATTCCCGTCGCACGGTACGAGCCGGGAAGCGGGCAGGTCAGAGCTGGAGCGGGTGTCGGGGCGGGCGTCGGCGATAGCTTCAGGCTGGGGCAGATGCGGTAGAGAGGACTTGGGTCGGAAAGCATCATGCCATAAGAGGTGCAGGATGGAAGCGTCTTCTTGATCCACAAGTAGTTTGCAGGGCAGGTCGACGTGCAGAAGCCCGACGGCAAGTTTTCATACATGTAAGAGACCGTGTCGTCGAGGGCACCGAACGTCTTCAAGTACGAATTGTTGAGAAACGTTGAGCAGTTGAACCAAAGGATCGCATCACGGGCACCGTGCATGACCGCATGATCAATCATGGAGCAATTGGCCCCGACTGCTGCGGGCGTGCATCCAGCCAGAGATCGGAATTTGTCCATCGTGTTGCCTCCGTACTTGTCGACGCAGTTAGGCATCACCTTGGCCATCGAGTTGAAAAAGGCCGAGCAGGTGGCAGACCCACACAGTGCCTTGGCGTTTTCAGTGGTGTTGGCATCAAGTCCGTCCAAGTATGTGTTCTTGCCACTGGAGCAGTTGAGCCACACCGGTTCGTCGAACCGCAATCCGTGGTACAAGATCGAGTCCGCCGTCGTGCACGCACCGCCGTTGGTCGTTGGACGGGTCATGTTGGTGCACAGCTGCTTTAGTTGGTCGACCTGGGCGAATGTTCCGCGGTCATTGACGCACTCTGGAATGCTGCTCGTGAGGTTCTGCAGGTCGGCCTTGCACGGCGGCTGGCACATGAGGTATTGATCGAAATAGAGTCCATCTGCGAACGTCATCGAGCTCTTCCAGCTGGGTCGGCTCGCATTGCACGAGGTCGAGACGTTGGCCGTCAAGAATTCTCGGATCTTCGTCTCTTGGTCTGTCGTGCAGGACGTCGGAGCGGGTGGTGGAGTTGGTGTCGGCTCTGGCTTCAGGCTGGGGCAGATGCGGTAGAGAGGACTTGGGTCGGAAAGTATCTTGACACTCTCGATAGAGGTGCATGACGGAAGCTTCTTTCTCATCGACAAGTAGTTTGCTGGGCAGGTCGACGCGCAAAAGCCCGATGGCACGTCTTCGGGTGAGTCAGCGAGTTTGTCGAGCAGAGATTCAAGGTCTTCGAGCGTCCAACTATATCCGGGATCTGTACTCCCGAGCATCGTCGTGCAGTTGGACCAAAGCCCCGTGGCGTATGCATCGCGCTTGACCGCCATATCCACCATGGAGCAATTGGCCCCGACTGCTGCAGGCGTACACCCAAATTCATACCGGAATTTGTCCATCGTGTTGACCCCGTACGTGTCGACGCAGCTGGGCATCAAGTTGGCCATCGCGTTGATAAAGGCCGAGCAGGTGGTGGACCCACACAGCGCCTTGGCCTCATTGGTGGTGTAAGCTCGAAGGGAGTACAAGTCTGCGTTCTTGACACTGGAGCAGTTGAGCCACACCGGTTCTTTGAGCAGCAATCCGCCGAGCAAGTTTGCGTCGGCCGTCGTGCACGCACCGCCGTTGGTCGTTGGACGCGTCATGTCGGTGCACATCTGCTTTAGTCGGTCGACCTTGGCGTAAGTTCCGGCGTAATCGGTGCAATTTGGAATGCTGCTCGTGAGGTTCTGCAGGTCGTCCTTGCATGGCGGCCGGCACATGAGGTATTGATCGTAGGCGAGTCCATCCGCGAACGTCATCCATCTCCACCAGCTGGGCATGCTTGCATTGCACGAGGTCGAGACGTTGGCCGCCAAGAAGGTGTTGATCTCCGTATCTTGGTCTGCCGTGCACCACGCAGCGGTCGCGGACGTTGCCAGCATGAGCGCCATCATCGCAGTGCAAAGCAGTTTCATGGTGATCGAGGCGAGGCAAATTGCAGACTAGGTTCTCTTACGGTTCGGGGCAGAGTCTTTTTGGTAGGCGGTTCGAGTGTGGATATTCATAGCAGTGGTGCAGAATCATTCCGCGTTTTTCCAGCCATTCCGGCAAGCGCAACCACCCGACGAGTGGCTGCGTCCTCCGAGGCGCGGCCGTCGGTCATCCGGCAGAAGGAGGCCTCGTCAGTCGATGCCTTCGCCTGTTGCGAGCCATATATATATATATATATATGAGACCAAGCGACGCTGAGCGATGAGGATCTCATCGCCACGCGGTACAAGACGACGTATCCAAGAAAGGCGACAAACTAACCAACAACAAAAACAACAGTCAGGGGGCCAGAACCAACATCAAATCCAACACTGAATAAACATGAGCACCGAGCAAAGAGCACAGAGCGCAAATCAGCCAGTTGCCACCGTCATCAGCCATCAACCTTCAGCAGCAAGATCCATATCATCCGACCCCGAAACTCAAGACATCGACCCAAACAAAGAAACCAAATCCAACGCGCCACACCGCCAAAACGAAAGCAAAGGCATCCAGCCAACCGCCCAGCTCGACGCCGCCAGAACGAAAAGCAAGTCAGAAGACCCAACGCCACAACGAAAACACTCTCATGTACGACGACCGCCGACCAAGACGCCAAAACAAAACAACTCGGTCAGAGTCGGCACCATGAACATTCAACCTGCATCGTCATCAGACCACCCGACATTTCGCGTCGGTCGCCAAGCCAACGACTCCCATCAGCCCGCGAATTCAAGTGAGCACCCCTTCTGTACCTTCGGGTGCTGCAGCTCCAGGTCGGCCCACAGTCGCATCCAAGTGGAGCGACGTAACACGGGTCTGGCTCACGACCGCGGACTCTGCTGGTCGATCAAGTAGCTTGACATATTGGTAATCCCGGTAATTAACCGCCTGACAAGAAAGGGACGCGGGGTCAGGGTACACATACAAGACTTGCAACCAACTTTGCTCGTAAGCACCAAGCACATCCAATCCGAAGCCCGAAACTTGGCAAAGCAAAATGGCGTGAAATGAAAAAGCCGACGACCGGCGCGTGGCCGTAGCCGAGCGCGAGACGCATGTGCTTGTAGCCGAGCTGCGCTTCAAAGGCATGTGTGTTAGCACGGGCACGCAGTTGTGGCGCAGTGCATCGTGCACGAGGAAGGGCAGCTGCCACAAGCCATCGTCGCCGCGGGTCGCATACCACGCTGGAAAGGCCGAGGAAAGGCGCTGTAGTCGCACTGCTTGCTATACACCTGCTGGTAGCGCAGCAACCGTGTCAGCGCGATCGTGTCCTTTGTATAGCCATCTTGGTACGCCGCAAGGACTGTCTAGAGTTCGGGCGACCGCAGCGATCCGGTAAAATCGATGGAACAGCGTCCGGAGAAAAAACGATAGATAGATAGATAGATAGATAGATAGATAGATAGATAGATAGATAGATAGATAGATAGATAGATAGATAGATAGATAGATAGATAGATAGATAGATAGATAGATAGATAGATAGATAGATAGATAGATAGATAGATAGATCAGTGGCACCATTTAGAATGGAAGCCGCTTGGTCATACAAGAACATCCCAAGCACCATCTGAATGCATGAACGTCGTCGTTGGGACGAGCCCCGACGTGTCCGCTGCAGCAAGAATACTGTATGCCGTACAATTGCTGGAAAGGTGCCATCCCCACTGCTGCCGCACCCCTTGATGTGGACGGTCGAGACAATAATGTGTGGTTGAATCTTCGATGGCTTGTGTATATTGACGACTCTAATGCGCGCCAAGAACAAGCGCAGTCGCCTTAGCCTTGTGCGCCGTGCTCGATGCGATCTCGACGGTGGTGTTGGTCGACGACCACCCAACGCCGACGAGTTGCGTGTACACGTCGCTCGCCATGTCGATGCGGGCTTGCAGCGCAATGTACTCGTCTCTCGAGAGCACCTTTGCGGGCACACGGGCATCTGCAACGACGACGCGATCGCTATACGGTGACAACTTGGCCGTGCTGTCCAAGCAGCGGCCTTGGTGGCAGTCGATCCACGTGACCTTGGGCGAATTGTCCATTTGAAGGTCGATCAAGTTGACGCCGTCTGCATGTCGTGGCTTGGCAAAGCGAATGGCGTCGGGTGGTATCATAAAGGTGGTTTGAATCTCACGCACGAGGTAATCCATCCAGTGCAGGCCGCCTGCCATCACGTCCCCGGTTGGGACACTTAGCTCGACGCTCGGCCCAAACGCATTGGCCCCTCGGTCAAAGAGCACGAGCGAGAAGAGCTTGTGCGAGGCCAGCAGCGCCTCGGGCGCGTCCAGAATCTGGACGGCAAACGTCTGGTAGTCGTACGCCTCGTCGAGTGTTGCATCGTCGTCGGCATAGACAGCCAAAAGGCGGCGGTGCACGAGCACGTCTCGGAGCCGGAGGTACATCGCGCGTGGGTGCGTCGCTTTGAGAATGGCGCGGATCGCAGTCTTCATCTCACCCACGCGCGTCTCGCTTCGAACGACGAGATCGGTGCAGAACGAGAGCTCGTTGTCGTGCAGCCACGACGGCAAGAGCACAGCCGACGCCCATTTCGCGACGCTGAGTGGTGTGTAGAGAAAGATTTTGACGCGGTATTCGCCGGCGCGTAGCGCTGCCCCGAGCTCGACATACAACGTGCCCCTATTGTCAAGGGACAGGTTGGCCATCGATGTGTCGAGGGCCTTGAGTTCGTGCCCATTCTTGGCGCCGCGACGCAGCTTGAAGGACTCAGGTCGCAACTCGAAAAACGCGCCGAGTTGATCTTTGAGCACCCGAAGCGGTTGCCGGCGGTCGACTCGGAATGGCCAGACCATCTCGTTCCCCTTGACGCGCTTGAGCAGCGGCTCCTCGTCCGTGGTGATGTCGAGGGTGATGGTATGTGTCTCGCGCGCAAACAGCTCTTGCGCGCAAGAAGGCGACGACGCGAGATCGGCCACCTCTTCCACGTAAATGTTGGCACCGTCGTACACGCCGAGATCGGGGCGCAGAGTCTGCTGCGTCCTGTCGTTGGTCGGGTTGAGAACGCTTGCCGTTATCGACTCGTAGCCCACCGCATACATCTTGATGACGCGCGTGCAGTCACGGTTCGTGCGATACGTGGCGCAAACCAGCGACAAGAAGGCCTCGAAGCACGCATCGCCCGCGATCTGAACGTACACTGGCGGCTCCGTAAAGTGCTCGGGTGTCGTCGGCGTCGATGGCACGTACTGGCGCAGCTTCAGCGTCAGCGCTGTCGGGTCGTAGCCCGCCCACGGCTCACCGGAGCTGGCCCGAGTCTCCATGTAGAAGCGCCAGTACGGCGTGATCGACAGATCGGCCAGTGTGCAGTGCTCGCGGCCGTCGTACGTCTCGCGCGGCACCAGATGATACAAGCAGTGGGCGCGCAGCCGGATGCGGTCCAATGGGATGTCCAGCGCGTAGAGTGAGACGGCCTGCGCCGTCACCTCGGCGAGCGTAGCGTGCTTGGAGACAAGGAGCTTCTTGCGGCTGATGCCGTGGAAGAGGATAAGTTCAATCATGTCGATGGCGTGGACAACTTTTTTCTTTGGCGGTTGGATGCGCAAGCGCTCGACCCGCGCTTGCTTGTTTGCTTGCTCGCGTTGCATCTCGGCTTGTACAAGATCGACGAGCCAAGAGGGCACCATGTTGTCGTCCAAAGAACACTTCATGATGCGCGAGACGTCGACGTGGCGGTACTGCAGCACGTAGGCACACGGCGCGCGCGTTGACTCGTAGTAGCCACAGTTGGCCGACACGACGCCATACGCCGTGCGCAATTTGGCGTCGGAGATGGTCGAGACCGAGGCGTCGTTGAAGCAGAGCCAGTGACGATCGTCGTCCAGTGACGCCTGGATGTACGCGACATAGTGACCACCGTTCGCAGCGCCAGCGTGTACGAGCACTGACGCGAGCTCGTAGACAAACGGACCTTGGGTTGCCAGCATAGCAGCGAGGTCAAAGGACGGGTGCCACGAAGCTTCTGTTGCTGCTTCTTGCGTGGTCGTGGAAGACGGCGGCACCTTGGGACGGCTGGACGTCGAGGCATGATGCGCGTTCATGTCGAGGTACTTGGGAAACGAGACTCTGCTCGTAAGCTTCGACGTGCCATGGTCCCATGCAAAGCGTTTGAGGTGGAGTGTGAGCAGCGGCGGTAGTTGCACCAGCGACAGGCGCTTGATGGCGTCTTGCTTGGTGCCGCAGACGTCGCAGAGCCATTGGTTGTCACTGACGAGGCGCTCGGGTGCGAGGAAGGTTGCGATGGCGTCATCAAGACTTGTTGGTGTTGATGGAATGGCGAGCGAGAGGTCGAGAAAGGCGTCATCGTGACTGGCCTCGTGACTGCATGTGATGCATTGGACAGAGTCTGTGAGCGTGCCTACGCATTGTGTCTATTAGGAATGCCTCATCCAGATGAAAGGATGTAACATTGGTAGAGGTCTTTGACGAGGTTTGCATTGGGCGAGCCTTGAAGTGAGGCATCGAGAGCCTTGAAGAGGACATGGTAGAGCTCGTGCACGTCGTGCTGCTGCAGAAGATCCGATGGCGTCCAGCCAAAGCTCTGCATGGGCGAGGTCGTGTTGATGGCCTTGCGGTCGGTTCGCAGTTGGAGCCTCGCAAAGAGGAGCTGGAGCTCTCGCAGAAGGCTGCCTTTATTTGCGGACGATGTCATCTGGTACAGTTGCGTGCGCAGCTCGGGTGTCATATAGAGCGTCTGGAGGAGGCTGTTGAGGTAGCAGGTCGCGCTGTCGTTGCGCAGGCCGCGGTACCTCGGAGCTGGCGTCATGGTCGTCAGCATCATCGATGCACTCGTCTCGGCGTCGTTGCGCGCGGGCGAAGAGGAGCTCGCGTCGGGACAAGGGTCGATGGTCATTCGCTTGTCGACTGCGCTGGTTGTTGGCGCGATCACTTGGTAAAGTGGGAATGATGGTGGATTGCTTTGTCTTTTTGTTTTTTGAAGCATCTAGTGATACTCCGATGATTATCCCCCATGCAGAGTGTTGGCCTTGTGATACAGCGGCAACCCAACGAACCCAACATAACTCTTGCTTGTCGAGGCGGGTCGTCCATGGAGAATTACGTCGACCAGAGCCATGGTACGGAGCCACAGCACGGTGCGAGCACGACTCGATTAAACCGCATGTGATTCTGCGAGTACAATCCGACGACCGCGTTGCGTGCATGTCATGTTGTACCAGTGCAAACATCTAAAATAACGCCATTTTGGGACATTAGGTGTAAAACCTGGACCTGGACCTTTTGAGCCAATCCACAATACGAAGGTATCTTCTTTTTAGCCAATCCAAGCCATCCGATCTCGATCCCATCCTCGCCACGCACACAAGATTGGCGAGTTGCTTCTGCTCGTCCCTGACGTTACACTGCTTGACGTAATATGACTAGTGCAGTCGTCCGATCCCGCATCTCGAAGCGTTGGTGGATTCTGCAATGCAAACAGGCGTGCGTTGAAGCTCGTGGCCGATGATCCGGAAAAAGCCAATCAAACATCGTCCGGATAAAAAATCGAATGCATTTCATTAGAGAGATTTCGCAACTCACTTCCCGTTTCCATCTGCGTTTTATTTTATGTGGAGGGAGACGGGACGCAAAAAGTAAAAATTGTGATTTCGCACAGGACATCCCGTCTCCGTCGGCATTCGAATGCAGACGAAGACGGGAGCTACCTCAGCCTTGATTTCGCAAAGAAATTAGAAGAATTCCATCCTCGTCTGGTCTTGTGCTACTGCTGCGATAGCCTAACCTCATCATAAACGATGTTGTCGTCCCGCGAGCTTGTGGTGCTGCTTCGGCGCAGTCGCCGGATGTCTCGTCGCCGCCGCCGTCAGCTCCTCGAGCTGCTCCTCTCGGTTATTGAGCGGCCGTTGGTTCCGGACACGCGCCTCGACCCCGACGAACGACGCCGATGCAATCCTGCATTTCCGCTTTGACGCGCCTCTCACGCGCTCTTCAACTCCCGGCCGTCGTTATCACCGAGGGTCGGGATCGATGCCTCGCTGTCGAAGCCCTTTGCGTTGCTCTCAACCGCTTGGCCTACCCTCGGCGGTACTGCGATATGATGATCATGTTCGGTCGGTCGCGTGAGTCTCTGTGCCGCATACACAACTATGTGCTCGATGCTCTCTACGACAAGTGGGCCGGCGTCCTCTTCTCCCTGCAGACACTCGTCGCCAAGCGCCTCCAGAAGTACAAGGACGCGATTGTCGCTAAAGGCTCGCCTCTAACTAACGTCTTCGGGTTTATCGACGGATCTAAGATTCGCTGTCTTCGTCGTGATGGCGTTGGGAGCGGTCGTCGTCCGACGAGATCGGCCGGTTGTCAGTCATCGCGCCAAAATGAAAATGACGTGGGCGCGAAATGCCGACAGGTTAAACAAGGTTAAAGCCTCGGTCACGGTTTGACGTACTTTAACCTGTTGAACGAAGACGGGAGCCTTCGGTCCGCGTTTTTGATCGATTTGGGCGAATTTCACGATTAGTTTTCAGAGACTTTC
>NW_012156603.1:0-7984 GCF_000151545.1 Saprolegnia parasitica CBS 223.65
CCGAGTGCGTTGGCGGCAGCATCTGCGTCACGCAGGACGAGTGGTACTCGCAGTGCGTGCCCAAGCGCCTGCGCTAAGCACACGATTCGCACCCTATCGATGTAAATGTAGAAATAAATTGTGTATACCATCATCATGATGTAGTCATACTGTCTTCGCCATGCTTGGCAACGGCGACGATGACACTGACGGCTCGCCATCGACCGTCTCAACTGCTGGCCAGCCTCTATTAAGGCAGCGATGGCGGTTCTCTGAAGCCTCTTCCAGATCACGCGATGAGCGTGCTTGTGATCACGGTCCCGTCCTGCATTCAACGCAAGCGACGTGTTCTACCTCGATGTGATACAGCGCATTAGGAGCATGAGGTCTCGGAGCATCTCGCCACGCAATGCCTGGACATGCTTGCGTCGTCGCCGTGGACATATCCTACCATCTCGACGACCAGGCTTGGCAACTTCAATCACTCGCCGGTAATAACATTTCATTGGCTGCTCTTTCCCAAAATTTTAGCCAATCACGGGCGATGAAACTCCGTCGACGACACAGCTCCCAAGACTCGGCCGCCCAGAGCGGCCAAATCGCGTCTGATAATGAACGCTTTCATACTTGGTACATCGATAGAGAATGCTTTGGAGAGCTCGAAACGCTATGTCTCGTCGGCATTGGCGGTCTGCAGCGGCGTACAGCGACCAACATGTTATTTATGGCAAACACCATAGAGAACCACAAATAACAGAATTACCAACATGACCATGGCGAGCACGGCAGGCACCATTTCGCATGGTGACGCATATTGCATTGGATAACCGCGTTGTGCTCTTGGTTTTTAATACTCGTGGTATAGTCGAACGTAAAAAACGCATCGCTGCTCGATTTGTTTAGATGAAAACTGGGCTTCGAGAAAATGTGCGACCGTACGACGTTCGGGCACTCAAGTCGTTGTCGTAGGGCCGAGAGGATGCGGCAGACAATACAGTAGGTGGTTAGACCCCTTGCGTGCCGATCTGGAAGCTAAGGATACCAAAGGCCACGACGCCAAAGAGCAGCACCAAATAGATATAGGGGTCGCCGCTGAAACGACCCGAGTACATGTTGTTGCGTGGGTCCTCGCGGCGCGCCACGAATTGCAACAGCGCTGGTGCAAGGAAGGCCACGTAGACGCCAAAGACGCCCGAGATCTGCAGCGTCACGCTCAGATCTGAGACGAGCACGGCAATGACGAGGGGCGGGAGCGCCGCGACGAGGCGACAAAAGATGCGCACCTGGCTCCGGCTTAAGAACGTGCTGCACTGCCGCAGCGAGACCGCGAGGTTGTCGCCGAGCGTGATCGCAATCAACGGAAACACGCTGAGCGTATCAAGCGCCGGAAACAAAACGACGAGCGCCGTGAGGCAGCGCGCCCAGACCGGCACCGGGTCCAGACCCCACGTAAAGTTGGCCCAATTGAGGTTGACGCTCGAGCTAATGCGGTCGCCAAAGTAGTAGCAGCACGTGAGCCCAAGACCGAGGTAAAAGAGCGTCGTCGTCACGAGCGCGCTGCCAAAGATCTGCGCGGCTTTTGGCTGGTTGGCACGCGAGAGCGGCGCAAGAAGTCCGGGCACCGAGTGTTGAAACAACTACCATCCAAGAAAGATACCATGAGATACCATCCTTGAGTCGTTCGCAGTCGTACCTGGGAAAAGACGGTCGTGCTAAACAGCAGCCCGAACCACGAAAGTTCACAAGTGGCACGTCGCTGAGATACGGCGTCGTCGTCGCCGTGGCGCTGCCTACAAAGCATTGTTATGACGTGGCGCGACGCGGTGCAAGGCGGACCGCTGTCGGCGGCGTCTGTCCACATGGCCACGGCGGCGCTGACAATCATGGTGAGCAGTGCAACGAAGCGCAGCACGGCCATGCCCACTTGGACGTGAATCTGCTCGTTGAGATCTACACATCGTTGCTACGTCTGCCAATACGTCATGAAGGAGTCGTACCGACGCACGAGAGTGGGACGACAATGAGGCCAAACACAATCGCGACCGCCACGTTGCTGATGGCCAAGGACGCGAGCTGCGACGCGATGCTGTTGACAAATACTTGTGCGTAGCCGATGAGGCCGCCGTACATCAAGCCGAGGAGCGAGATTTGGTAGATGCGTGCGCCACAATGGCCCAGAAAGCGCTCGCAGAGCGTCGTGACTTCGGGAAAGTGCATCGGGTCAACGAGCAGCTTGGTGTGCGTGTTCATCGCGTCGAGCTCGCGCCCTCGAACTGTAGTCTCGCTCACCCACATAACGGTGATGTACGAAAGCCACGAGACGACGACGAGCATGATCGAGCCGAAGAGGAGACCCGCGTGGTACAAGGCGTACGGTACGCCGAGGCTGCCGACGCCGAGGATGTAGTTGACCGTGAACGAGTACGCGACGAGCGGCGAGTACGCGCTGTCGACGTCGTACTCGAGCACTTGGAAGCTCATGGACCGCGACAGCGAGAACGAGATGAGCTGGTGCGCGGCGCGCGACGAGCGCGTCTCGGCCACGTCGTGGGCGTTATCGTCCATCGAGGCCCAGCTGCGCGTCGTCGTCGCAGCCATCGGTAAGAGTGCGAGGCTGGAGCGCTGCGACTGGACGAGGCTGTCGCCCGTGTCGTGGTAGAGTGTGCCCCAATCCATGCCCGACGACCACGGCGAGTCTGCAACGGCAAAGTCGCAGCCGTGCGGAAATTTTAATTGTATGTTTTATGCAAGCTGGTGATTTGTATGCAAATGTGCGAAATACAAAAAGACAGGCGGCAGCCCGACCAACGCCCACGGATTGGTCCGCGACGGTTCGAAAATTCGACGACACTCTGTGCTCAGAATCAGATTTGAAAGCGACCAATCCGAGCGCACGCGTGCGAAGATCGCCCTTCTAGATCGCGAGTCGTGCCCCGGTCGCTCCAGTGGCGCACTGGACTTGACGCCATGGACCTTCGATGGTCGTCAAGCGTCGGCACGGAAGCGACAGCCAAGTTCGCCAATGAGCTACGAGCCTCCGACCACGTCGCCGCGCCGGTCGACGCCAGCGGCTGGACACCACGCGACACGTCATCCACTTCACGCCGCAGCTCTTGCCCGTGCATGCGATGTCATATTTTAACAGTATTCCCGTGTGTGGTGCCAGTGTGGTGTGGCTGGTCCACGAAGTAGCTCGGCGCGGCCAGAACCAGTCAATTTCGGATCCGCATCGTGGCAGGTGCTACTCTGGATCGCATTTCGCACGCCCGAGGGTGTCGCGACAGGCAGCAGCAGCGTTGCGCAACGACAGGCGGCGCGTGGTTGCAACGCCGCCGAGCGCCCTCTGCGGAGCATGCCCCGGGACATGCGAGATGTTGCGCGGCATGGCGCCGTGGGATTGGTTAAAATGAAAACAAATCAACACGTTGCGCCCGCTGATTGGAAGACCACGGAGTTGCGGGGTATGCGATCTGCCCAGCGTGATGGGCTTCGTGTCGAATCGAAGGCCTCTCGTCGAGCTCCTTGATCTTCCGCGCGCTCTTTAACTTCGTTCCACTATTCCCACACCGTCAAACCGTGGTGGCGCTCGGGTTGCGTCGCCCCACTATAATAGATAAGCCGCGGGAACTCGAGGGCTCTGGCAACATCAACGGAATGGTTTTGGCGCGCCTGCCTTTGATGCTACTAGTACGCGGCAGGACGAATGCTAACCCGGCGAGGTCCTTCAAGCTTGTCCGTGGCGCACAAGGGAGTGAATAAGCTTATTTATTCCCTTGGTGGCGCAGGACATCTCTATCCACAACTGCACCTATGGAAATATGTCTTTGCTTTCTGTTTGCGCATCGCTACGCCGGGCGCTCAAAACTCGAACCAGGTCAGGCTCCTTCCTGTGCGGGTTGCGGTATTGTACCGGTAGAATGCCAGGACGCTCCAGGCTTTAGACGTTCATGGATGCATGTATTTACTCGCATGCTACGACGAGGGATCGCGAGCGTGCTGTGTGGGGCAGTCGGCGCAGCCATTGGAAATGAGGAGAAAGGCACGTTGAACAACGGAAGGTTTGGTGTTTCATTTGACGGAATCGCCAACGGGCAAAAACCGGTGTCTGAAAATACAAGCCAAGCGTTTTACGTTGTAGCAGGAACAACGAGCGCGACATGGGCGGCGGTACGTCCAAGGAAGCGCCCAAGCAAGCTGCAGCGGCGTCGACGATCGAGCCCAAGGCCGGCGGCAACGAGCTGCCCAAGCCGCCCAAGCCTATCAAGGACCTCAAGCTGTACATCTCCATGTTCAAAGACGATGCACTTGAGCTCTCGCATGCGTCGGGTTCGGACTTTACGGGCATGCTCACCACGCACAAACTCGCAGTGCTCAAGCAGGTGCCACCGGAAATCTTTGTGCTGTGCCACCTCAAGGAGCTCAACGTGAGCGCCAACGATATTCACGTCCTCGACCCGGCGATCGCCAACCTCGAGGCCCTCACCAAGCTCGACCTTTCACAAAACCACCTCTCGGAGCTACCGGATGCGCTCTGCCAGCTCGCGAATTTATCATCGCTCATCGTGTCAGAGAACGACCTCGTTGCGCTCCCCAAGACCATTGGTAACTTGAAGGCACTGACACAAATCATCGCCTTTAAGAACGGCATTACAACGCTACCCGACTCGATCGATGGCTGCATCGCGCTCGAGGAAATCAACTTCTACAACAACAAGCTCACTGAGCTCGGGCCTGGCTTTTTCAAGCTCGCCAACCTCGTCGAGCTCAACATCGCTGTACGCCTGGGATTTATCTTTGCCGCAACGAACAAGTCGTCGTCGTCTGTAGGGCAATGCACTGACGCAACTCGAAGCGATACCAAACCTCGTGCGACTCAAACGCTGCGCCGCCTACTTCAACCGCCTTCGAACCTTCCCGGACCTCAACCACTGCAAGGAGTTGACTCAAGTACGAATCCAAATACGACACTATATTCGTACAGGAACACACGTCGCGGTTTAGGTGCAGCTGTACCGCAACCAATTGAAGGAGCTTCCGGACCTCTCGAACCTCCCGAGCTTGACCGAAGTCGATGTCAACACGAACTTGCTGCGCCAGATCCCAGAGTCGCTCTGCATGGGCAACACGAGCATGCGCATGCTCAACTTGCGAAAAATCGACTTGTGGAGCTTCCCGCCTGCATCGGGCAACTCACGGCCCTCGAGATCCTCAACTTGGGCGGGAACGCCATCAGCTCGCCCGTACCCGACTCGATCGCGCAACTGCCAGCGCTCGTGTCGTTCCTCTTCGACGACTCGAATCTGACGGTACTACCGTTGGCGCTGCTGGGGCTCCACTCGCTCGTCCGCGTTGACGTTGGCCGGCGGATTGATAAGAGCGACGCGACGACGACCAAGGTCATGGCGCAGCTCGAGGCCATTTGCGTCGCCAACCGCGGGTGGCTCAAACAAACCTAAGCGTCCGCGGGTTATAGCACTAGGCATGTACTATCATCATCGTTCGAGCAACACAGATCGACATTCTGTACATATGGTCCCGATGCTCCGCGACGTCACTTTTGCATTGGCAGAGCCTCCATCGCGATCGGTGTTTCGGCAACTTTGGTGGTTGCCATAACGAGGAGTAGGGGACGAATCGGGATGTCCAGCGCCGGTCTTGCGTCCGAGGCACTTGCCTTGTGTGCTAGTTGAAAGTCCGAGAGCTTCTGAACGTTTTTTCGATGCGACGAGTACTCCATGTCCCTTGGAAAGATGCCTCATCGCCACCATGTCGTGAACTCGACTATGGCGGGGCTCAATATGACGCGGCCAGGACCTAGCGTCGAATCCACATGCAGGCTACCGTGTGCCACTACATATGTATTGTAGCAAGCCGCAAAGCTAGTAGGCGAAGGAAGTGGGCCGTTTCCAAGAAGTGGAAGTGGTTTTCCGCGCAAGGCCGAGCGAAGTAGAAGACCGAATCCAAGATCACACACGTTACAAGATCCAAGATCGAAGTGCAGAGCACACGAGCTCAAGCCATTCCAAAATTGGTAGCGTCAGTCAAAATAGCCAACCCGCTTCGGCCACCACTGGCATGGCAAACACCAACACAGTTGTTGCCCCCAAGTAGTTCGGTCTTGATTGAGGAAAAGCGGTAGCCTCCGAACCTCCACAAAATGATCAACTAATATAAACCGACATGGTGCACGTAGCCGATACAGAAAACCAAGCGCATGAAGGAGACCAACGCACAGGCGAGCACGCACCAGAGACGACGTTCGTTTATCCCCATGAGCTCGAGTTTCTGCTCCCAACAACAGACAGTCAGTCAGTACATGCTGTCGACATGCAAAGCGGTGGTACATACATGATCGCCGACACTAGCCCGTCCTCGTTTTTAGCTCGCCGGTCAATGGCGTATCGTAGAGCCAATGAACGCGATAGCGCACGACGCAGAGCAGCAGGACGAGTATCGCGCCGTGACCCGCATACATGATAAAGAGCGGCACCGTGTCGCGGTCGAGGTATGTCGACAGCATCGCACACACCGCGCTCCAGAGACTCACCGTGTACACGACGAGCTTGGCTGCGCGAACGTGCCTATTTGTGAATTGAGTCATTCGTGTCCGCTCATCCAAGCAGCACCAGGTCGAGCACGCGCGGCGAAAACGGTAATGAGACACGAGCAAGACGATGTCACCAAGGATCGAAACACCGAGGTAAAACCGCTATGATGCGATGACGACGACGCGTCAACGCTCGAGCCGTACCACGTTGGTCGCAAAAAAGGTCTTGGCGCCGATCATGAGGCCCTTGACGAGCTGACCGATCATTGCGAACAACGGCGACGTTTGAATGTCCAAGTCGAGCTGCGGAAACGCCAGTTGGTGGCTGCCGTGCGAGAGGACCGCAAGCGGGATGAAGAGACCCATGCCACACATCCCGACCATTGCATACTGCCACTAGTCAAACACTTAAGTAAGTACCCATCATGGACAAGATAGATAGATAGATAGATAGATAGATAGATAGAGATTGATAGGTCGTACGTGGGTCGGTGTCCAGCATAAGATGGCGGGGTTGGACCAGAGCACGTACGTCGTGGTGTCGGCGGTCGACAGTTTGTAGCAGGCCATGGCGTAAATATACTGCTCGACGAGAAACTAGAGAAATAATATCAAGTTGGCGATGTTGCAAGCGTGTAGCAACATACCATGAAGAGGACGCTGCTGAGTGCACTCGGGAGCAAGAACGTGACGATATAGTTGAGCCAGTTCATGCCCTTGAACTTGTTGGCGGCTTTGAGGCTAAAAAACCACAGCACGAGGCAGGCCACGGCAAAGCGCTGCTTGATCTAAAATGACAATATTGACCATCCATTCGAATATCATTCCCGTACAAGGAAAACGTTAAACTCAAACTGTGCGACAAAGTAGCCGCTCAGATTGATGTCAATGGTCACAAGCGCCGCAATTTGATGGACCACGTACGACGCGTCCCTACGAAAAGGACACTGTGCGCGCCAGAGCATTCGATTGTGGTGCGTACCAGACTTGCCACGGGATCGTATTCAGCTGGACAAGCTCCCAGACAATGTTGACGATCGCGAGGTAGTTTTTGAGGCACGCGGGAAAGTCCGTGAGGTTGATCGCGTCGACGCGCCGGGTGTCATTGAAGCCTTGGATGGTCGTCGTCACCGACACAATCGACAAGAGCGTGAGAAGAACCCAGCCAACGCCGAGCCAACACGCCAAGAGAGACAGCAAAGACGCGTCGCCGACCAGCGGCGTCAACACGTAGTAAAAGATAAGTGGTAGCCCGAGAGCCATCGCGGTGTACGTCAAGCTCGACCAGAAATCCCCGAGGCCGATTTTACCATTCTCCGTCGGCCTACACACACTTGAGAAGCAAGATGCGCGATGTTTCAAACCAGATGAAAAGGAGGCCCAAGAAAAGGCCTTGGAGCTCCGAGACGACGAGAAAGTAGCGCAACTCCTTCTCGGAGTGGAGCACCGCCAAGTCGG